>NC_084541.1:21956184-22062408 GCF_024500275.1 Phycodurus eques | reverse complement strand
CTAACCCTAACCCTAACCCTAACCCTAACCCTAACCCTAACCCTAACCCTAACCCTAACCCTAACCCTAACCCTAACCCTAACCCTAACCCTAACCCTAACCCTAACCCTAACCCTAACCCTAACCCTAACCCTAACCCTAACCCTAACCCTAACCCTAACCCTAACCCTAACCCTAACCCTAACCCTAACCCTAACCCTAACCCTAACCCTAACCCTAACCCTAACCCTAACCCTAACCCTAACCCTAACCCTAACCCTAACCCTAACCCTAACCCTAACCCTAACCCTAACCCTAACCCTAACCCTAACCCTAACCCTAACCCTAACCCTAACCCTAACCCTAACCCTAACCCTAACCCTAACCCTAACCCTAACCCTAACCCTAACCCTAACCCTAACCCTAACCCTAACCCTAACCCTAACCCTAACCCTAACCCTAACCCTAACCCTAACCCTAACCCTAACCCTAACCCTAACCCTAACCCTAACCCTAACCCTAACCCTAACCCTAACCCTAACCCTAACCCTAACCCTAACCCTAACCTAACCCTAACCCTAACCCTAACCCTAACCCTAACCCTAACCCTAACCCTAACCCTAACCCTAACCCTAACCCTAACCCTAACCCTAACCCTAACCCTAACCCTAACCCTAACCCTAACCCTAACCCTAACCCTAACCCTAACCCTAACCCTAACCCTAACCCTAACCCTAACCCTAACCCTAACCCTAACCCTAACCCTAACCCTAACCCTAACCCTAACCCTAACCCTAACCCTAACCCTAACCCTAACCCTAACCCTAACCCTAACCCTAACCCTAACCCTAACCCTAACCCTAACCCTAACCCTAACCCTAACCCTAACCCTAACCCTAACCCTAACCCTAACCCTAACCCTAACCCTAACCCTAACCCTAACCCTAACCCTAACCCTAACCCTAACCCTAACCCTAACCCTAACCTAACCCTAACCCTAACCCTAACCCTAACCCTAACCCTAACCCTAACCCTAACCCTAACCCTAACCCTAACCCTAACCCTAACCCTAACCCTAACCCTAACCCTAACCCTAACCCTAACCCTAACCCTAACCCTAACCCTAACCCTAACCCTAACCCTAACCCTAACCCTAACCCTAACCCTAACCCTAACCCTAACCCTAACCCTAACCCTAACCCTAACCCTAACCCTAACCCTAACCCTAACCCTAACCCTAACCCTAACCCTAACCCTAACCCTAACCCTAACCCTAACCCTAACCCTAACCCTAACCCTAACCCTAACCCTAACCCTAACCCTAACCCTAACCCTAACCCTAACCCTAACCCTAACCCTAACCCTAACCCTAACCCTAACCCTAACCCTAACCCTAACCCTAACCCTAACCCTAACCCTAACCCTAACCCTAACCCTAACCCTAACCCTAACCCTAACCCTAACCCTAACCCTAACCCTAACCCTAACCCTAACCCTAACCCTAACCCTAACCCTAACCCTAACCCTAACCCTAACCCTAACCCTAACCCTAACCCTAACCCTAACCCTAACCCTAACCCTAACCCTAACCCTAACCCTAACCCTAACCCTAACCCTAACCCTAACCCTAACCCTAACCCTAACCCTAACCCTAACCCTAACCCTAACCCTAACCCTAACCCTAACCCTAACCCTAACCCTAACCCTAACCCTAACCCTAACCCTAACCCTAACCCTAACCCTAACCCTAACCCTAACCCTAACCCTAACCCTAACCCTAACCCTAACCCTAACCCTAACCCTAACCCTAACCCTAACCCTAACCCTAACCCTAACCCTAACCCTAACCCTAACCCTAACCCTAACCCTAACCCTAACCCTAACCCTAACCCTAACCCTAACCCTAACCCTAACCCTAACCC
The DNA here is from genome assembly GCF_024500275.1 of Phycodurus eques. Classification (NCBI taxonomy): domain Eukaryota; kingdom Metazoa; phylum Chordata; class Actinopteri; order Syngnathiformes; family Syngnathidae; genus Phycodurus; species Phycodurus eques. The sequence goes on along the minus strand of NC_084541.1, from coordinate 22,060,507 downwards.
TAACCCTAACCCTAACCCTAACCCTAACCCTAACCCTAACCCTAACCCTAACCCTAACCCTAACCCTAACCCTAACCCTAACCCTAACCCTAACCCTAACCCTAACCCTAACCCTAACCCTAACCCTAACCCTAACCCTAACCCTAACCCTAACCCTAACCCTAACCCTAACCCTAACCCTAACCCTAACCCTAACCCTAACCCTAACCCTAACCCTAACCCTAACCCTAACCCTAACCCTAACCCTAACCCTAACCCTAACCCTAACCCTAACCCTAACCCTAACCCTAACCCTAACCCTAACCCTAACCCTAACCCTAACCCTAACCCTAACCCTAACCCTAACCCTAACCCTAACCCTAACCCTAACCCTAACCCTAACCCTAACCCTAACCCTAACCCTAACCCTAACCCTAACCCTAACCCTAACCCTAACCCTAACCCTAACCCTAACCCTAACCCTAACCCTAACCCTAACCCTAACCCTAACCCTAACCCTAACCCTAACCCTAACCCTAACCCTAACCCTAACCCTAACCCTAACCCTAACCCTAACCCTAACCCTAACCCTAACCCTAACCCTAACCCTAACCCTAACCCTAACCCTAACCCTAACCCTAACCCTAACCCTAACCCTAACCTAACCCTAACCCTAACCCTAACCCTAACCCTAACCCTAACCCTAACCCTAACCCTAACCCTAACCCTAACCCTAACCCTAACCCTAACCCTAACCCTAACCCTAACCCTAACCCTAACCCTAACCCTAACCCTAACCCTAACCCTAACCCTAACCCTAACCCTAACCCTAACCCTAACCCTAACCCTAACCCTAACCCTAACCCTAACCCTAACCCTAACCCTAACCCTAACCCTAACCCTAACCCTAACCCTAACCCTAACCCTAACCCTAACCCTAACCCTAACCCTAACCCTAACCCTAACCCTAACCCTAACCCTAACCCTAACCCTAACCCTAACCCTAACCCTAACCCTAACCCTAACCCTAACCCTAACCCTAACCCTAACCCTAACCCTAACCCTAACCCTAACCCTAACCCTAACCCTAACCCTAACCCTAACCCTAACCCTAACCTAACCCTAACCCTAACCCTAACCCTAACCCTAACCCTAACCCTAACCCTAACCCTAACCCTAACCCTAACCCTAACCCTAACCCTAACCCTAACCCTAACCCTAACCCTAACCCTAACCCTAACCCTAACCCTAACCCTAACCCTAACCCTAACCCTAACCCTAACCCTAACCCTAACCCTAACCCTAACCCTAACCCTAACCCTAACCCTAACCCTAACCCTAACCCTAACCCTAACCCTAACCCTAACCCTAACCCTAACCCTAACCCTAACCCTAACCCTAACCCTAACCCTAACCCTAACCCTAACCCTAACCCTAACCCTAACCCTAACCCTAACCCTAACCCTAACCCTAACCCTAACCCTAACCCTAACCCTAACCCTAACCCTAACCCTAACCCTAACCCTAACCCTAACCCTAACCCTAACCCTAACCCTAACCCTAACCCTAACCCTAACCCTAACCCTAACCCTAACCCTAACCCTAACCCTAACCCTAACCCTAACCCTAACCCTAACCCTAACCCTAACCCTAACCCTAACCCTAACCCTAACCCTAACCCTAACCCTAACCCTAACCCTAACCCTAACCCTAACCCTAACCCTAACCCTAACCCTAACCCTAACCCTAACCCTAACCCTAACCCTAACCCTAACCCTAACCCTAACCCTAACCCTAACCCTAACCCTAACCCTAACCCTAACCCTAACCCTAACCCTAACCCTAACCCTAACCCTAACCCTAACCCTAACCCTAACCCTAACCCTAACCCTAACCCTAACCCTAACCCTAACCCTAACCCTAACCCTAACCCTAACCCTAACCCTAACCCTAACCCTAACCCTAACCCTAACCCTAACCCTAACCCTAACCCTAACCCTAACCCTAACCCTAACCCTAACCCTAACCCTAACCCTAACCCTAACCCTAACCCTAACCCTAACCCTAACCCTAACCCTAACCCTAACCCTAACCCTAACCCTAACCCTAACCCTAACCCTAACCCTAACCTAACCCTAACCCTAACCCTAACCCTAACCCTAACCCTAACCCTAACCCTAACCCTAACCCTAACCCTAACCCTAACCCTAACCCTAACCCTAACCCTAACCCTAACCCTAACCCTAACCCTAACCCTAACCCTAACCCTAACCCTAACCCTAACCCTAACCCTAACCCTAACCCTAACCCTAACCCTAACCCTAACCCTAACCCTAACCCTAACCCTAACCCTAACCCTAACCCTAACCCTAACCCTAACCCTAACCCTAACCCTAACCCTAACCCTAACCCTAACCCTAACCCTAACCCTAACCCTAACCCTAACCCTAACCCTAACCCTAACCCTAACCCTAACCCTAACCCTAACCCTAACCCTAACCCTAACCCTAACCCTAACCCTAACCCTAACCCTAACCCTAACCCTAACCCTAACCCTAACCCTAACCCTAACCCTAACCCTAACCCTAACCCTAACCCTAACCCTAACCCTAACCCTAACCCTAACCCTAACCCTAACCCTAACCCTAACCCTAACCCTAACCCTAACCCTAACCCTAACCCTAACCCTAACCCTAACCCTAACCCTAACCCTAACCCTAACCCTAACCCTAACCCTAACCCTAACCTAACCCTAACCCTAACCCTAACCCTAACCCTAACCCTAACCCTAACCCTAACCCTAACCCTAACCCTAACCCTAACCCTAACCCTAACCCTAACCCTAACCCTAACCCTAACCCTAACCCTAACCCTAACCCTAACCCTAACCCTAACCCTAACCCTAACCCTAACCCTAACCCTAACCCTAACCCTAACCCTAACCCTAACCCTAACCCTAACCCTAACCCTAACCCTAACCCTAACCCTAACCCTAACCCTAACCCTAACCCTAACCCTAACCCTAACCCTAACCCTAACCCTAACCCTAACCCTAACCCTAACCCTAACCCTAACCCTAACCCTAACCCTAACCCTAACCCTAACCCTAACCCTAACCCTAACCCTAACCCTAACCCTAACCCTAACCCTAACCCTAACCCTAACCCTAACCCTAACCCTAACCCTAACCCTAACCCTAACCCTAACCCTAACCCTAACCTAACCCTAACCCTAACCCTAACCCTAACCCTAACCCTAACCCTAACCCTAACCCTAACCCTAACCCTAACCCTAACCTAACCCTAACCCTAACCCTAACCCTAACCCTAACCCTAACCCTAACCCTAACCCTAACCCTAACCCTAACCCTAACCCTAACCCTAACCCTAACCCTAACCCTAACCCTAACCCTAACCTAACCCTAACCCTAACCCTAACCCTAACCCTAACCCTAACCCTAACCTAACCCTAACCCTAACCCTAACCCTAACCCTAACCCTAACCCTAACCCTAACCAAATTTGGTTAGGGGAATGGTGAAAAGACAAAGAAAGATGTGGAATTGAACCTAAATTAAGGAGGAATTGAACCTAAATTAAGGATAAGAAAGAACAAAATGATATGAAAAGTCAAAATTAGGACAGACAAACTTAAAACCTAAATTTGGAGGATGGACGGAACATATTGTAATTAATGGAAGGAGGTTGGCACGCCAAATTCGGCTAATTGGAAGACAAATAAAATGAAAAGTCTAAATTTAGAAAACTAAGAAAAACAAAACAAAGACAAAAAAGTCACAAATATAAAGTCAAACAAGGACACAGGGTGATCAAAAGCAATTTTATGGAAGTCAAACAAGACAAAAAGGTAAAACAACTTCAACAATTGAAAAGGTCAAAACAAACATAAAAGACAAAAAAGTCACAAATATAAAGTCAAATAAGGACACAGAGTGATCAAAAGCAATTTTATGGAAGTCAAACAAGACAAAAAGGTAAAATAACTTCAACAATTGAAAAGGTCAAAACAAACATAAAAGACAAAAAAGTCACAAATATAAAGTCAAATAAGGACACAGAGTGATCAAAAGCAATTTTATGGAAGTCAAACAAGACAAAAAGGTAAAACAACTTAAACAATTGAAAAAGGTCAAAACAAACATAAAACCAAATAAGGATGTTAACAAAAGACAAAAAAGTCACTAACATAAAGTCAAATAAGGACACAGGGTGATCAAAACCAATTTTATTGAAGTCAAACAAGACAAAAAGGTAAAACAACTTCAACAATTGAAAAGGTCAAAACAAACATAAAACCAAATAAGGATGTTAACAAAAAACAAATTGAAGTCAAACAAGACACAAAATACACCAAAAAGTAACTCAAATCAGAGTACATCGAGTGTAAATCCTTCCGCGGGTCTCAGTGGTGGGGCCGGGCGGTTGCGTAGTGTGGAGCTTGGGGGATGGACAGTGCATTCCTTCCTCTCTAGGGGGCGCTCGCGTCCCCAGAGGGGGAGGCTCGGATTCCCTCCCCTAACCTCGCCAGTGCCTCCCCCTTGCTCTCTTCTGCCCGAACCCCTCCCTTGGATTCCGCGCCATTGGCCTGGATTCGGTGGGGTCCCTCGCCTGCGTGCTCGTCCCCCGACCCTGGCCCTGGTCGCCTTGTCCCGCCTTCCGGACCTTACCTATTGGAGTCGCGCCGCCAGAGAGCCTAAGCCGCGTGAGTGGAGTCGCGCCGCCGGAGAGCCGTAAGCCGCGTGAGTGGAGTCGCGCCGCCAGGGAGCCGTAAGACGCGTGAATGGAGTCGCGCCGCCAGAGAGCCGTAAGCCGCGTGAGCTGGAGTCGTAGCTGGGATCCGAGGGATCCATCCGCAACAGAGGAGGTGATGCCGGACGAGCACGTGAACCAACAAATTGGACCTTAGTCAGGTTGGTGGAATGAGTGTGGCTGGAGTTGGCGTCAGTGGGGGGGGTCGCGTTGTGTGGGGGGATTCCTGCCGGCTCCTCCTTGGAGGACCGGATGCCTCACCCACTCCGGATCCTAACCATAACCCCAGAGGGGTCCAGCCCTAACCTTAAATTTGGATCTGCGCAACCCCAGTTACGCCATTAAATTCGGGGGATAACCCGAACCCTAGGGCCTCTCCCAATGGGGCGAAAAATTAACACCAAAAGAAAATCAAAATAACTCAAAAAAGAAAGGAGAAATCACTCAAAGACTACAAGAGTAAAGAACAGAAGCAAAATAACTCAAAAAACAAAGGAGAAATCACTCAAACACTAAAAGAGTAAAGAACAGAAGCGGAACCAAAAACAAGCGGAACCAAAAAACAAGCCCAACGAGAGGGGACGGAAAAGAGTGGAACGCAGACAGGAAATGACTAAGCGGAAAACACAAACAAGGAAGTGGAGTGGAGATGACCAAGCGGGAAACACAAACACAGAAGAGGAACCAAAAGACCAACAGAGGAACCACAACAAACCACAATTGAAGAAAAGCAACGGAAAGAGGAACAGCTACGAGACAGAATAAACAAGAGAAGATTTTATTTGAAAGAAAAGCATCTTGGGGAAACGACAAACGGAAGGACAAGAAGTCCAACAGACACAGTGAGTAAGCAGTGCCTGAAGAAGGCTAAACCAAGCCGAAACGTCGCGCGCGAAAAGCTTACTCGGGGGAATGATGCTGGACTGATGTGGGGGGTGCCATTAATTGTATATGTGTATGTATTTATTTTGGGGCGGACATGCCATTTTTTATTTGATGGACAGGGGGCGCCAAATTTGGTTAGGGGAATGGTGAAAAGACAAAGAAAGATGTGGAATTGAACCTAAATTAAGGAGGAATTGAACCTAAATTAAGGATAAGAAAGAACAAAATGATATGAAAAGTCAAAATTAGGACAGACAAACTTAAAACCTAAATTTGGAGGATGGACGGAACATATTGTAATTAATGGAAGGAGGTTGGCACGCCAAATTCGGCTAATTGGAAGACAAATAAAATGAAAAGTCTAAATTTAGAAAACTAAGAAAAACAAAACAAAGACAAAAAAGTCACAAATATAAAGTCAAACAAGGACACAGGGTGATCAAAAGCAATTTTATGGAAGTCAAACAAGACAAAAAGGTAAAACAACTTCAACAATTGAAAAGGTCAAAACAAACATAAAAGACAAAAAAGTCACAAATATAAAGTCAAATAAGGACACAGAGTGATCAAAAGCAATTTTATGGAAGTCAAACAAGACAAAAAGGTAAAATAACTTCAACAATTGAAAAGGTCAAAACAAACATAAAAGACAAAAAAGTCACAAATATAAAGTCAAATAAGGACACAGAGTGATCAAAAGCAATTTTATGGAAGTCAAACAAGACAAAAAGGTAAAACAACTTAAACAATTGAAAAAGGTCAAAACAAACATAAAACCAAATAAGGATGTTAACAAAAGACAAAAAAGTCACTAACATAAAGTCAAATAAGGACACAGGGTGATCAAAACCAATTTTATTGAAGTCAAACAAGACAAAAAGGTAAAACAACTTCAACAATTGAAAAGGTCAAAACAAACATAAAACCAAATAAGGATGTTAACAAAAAACAAATTGAAGTCAAACAAGACACAAAATACACCAAAAAGTAACTCAAATCAGAGTACATCGAGTGTAAATCCTTCCGCGGGTCTCAGTGGTGGGGCCGGGCGGTTGCGTAGTGTGGAGCTTGGGGGATGGACAGTGCATTCCTTCCTCTCTAGGGGGCGCTCGCGTCCCCAGAGGGGGAGGCTCGGATTCCCTCCCCTAACCCTAACCCTAACCCTAACCCTAACCCTAACCCTAACCCTAACCCTAAACTAACCTAACCTAACCTAACTAACCCTAACCCTAACCCTAACCCTAACCCTAACCCTAACCCTAACCCTAACCCTAACCCTAACCTAACCCTAACCCTAACCCTAACCCTAACCCTAACCCTAACCCTAACTAACTAACCCTAACCCTACTAACCTAACCTAACCTAACCTAACCTAACCCTAACCCTAACCCTAACCCTAACCCTAACCCCTAACCCTAACCCTAACCCTAACCCTAACCCTAACCCTAACCCTAACCCTAACCCTAACCCTAACCCTAACCCTAACCTAACCCTAACCCTAACCCTAACCCTAACCCTAACTAACCCTAACCCTAACCCTAACCCTAACCCTAACCCTAACCCTAACCCTAACCCTAACCCTAACCCTAACCCTAACTAACCCTAACCCTAACCCTAACCCTAACCCTAACCCTAACCCTAACTAACCCTAACCCTAACCCTAACCCTAACCCTAACCCTAACCCTAACCCTAAAAACAAAAGGAAAAGTCTAAATTTAGAAAACTAAGAAAAACAAAACAAAGACAAAAAAGTCACAAACACAAAGTCAAATAAGGACACAGAGTGATCAAAAGCAATTTTATTAACTTTGGAGGATGGACGGAACATAATGTAACTAATGGAAGGAGGTTGGCACGCCAAATTCGGCTAATTAGAAGAAAAACAAAATGAAAAGTCTAAATTTAGAAAACTAAGAAAAACAAAACAAAGACAAAAAAGTCACAAATACAAAGTCAAATAAGGACACAGAGTGATTAAAAGCAATTTTATTAACAAAAAAACAAATGGAAGTCAAACAAGACAAAAAATAAAGTCAAATAAGGACACAGGGTGATAACAAAAGACAAATTGAAGTCAAACAAGACAAAAAGGTCAAAACAAACATAAAACCAAATACGGAACAATTGAAGTCAAATAAGACAACAAAAAGGTCAAAACAAACATCAAATTAAAGCAGTAACTCAAATCGGAGTACATTAAAAGGGGAATTCTCCCGCGTGTCTCAGTGGTGGGGCCGGGCGGTTGCGTAGTGTGGAGCTTGGGGGATGGACAGTGCATTCCTTCCTCTCTGGGGGGCGCTCGCGTCCCCAGAGGGGGAGGCTCGGATTCCCTCCCCTAACCTCGCCAGTGCCTCCCCCTTGCTCTCTTCTGCCCGAACCCCTCCCTTGGATTCCGCGCCATTGGCCTGGATTCGGTGGGGTCCCTCGCCTGCGTGCTCGTCCCCCGACCCTGGCCCTGGTCGCCTTGTCCCGCCTTCCGGACCTTACCTATTGGAGTCGCGCCGCCAGAGAGCCTAAGCCGCGTGAGTGGAGTCGCGCCGCCAGAGAGCCGTAAGCCGCGTGAGTGGAGTCGCGCCGCCAGGGAGCCGTAAGACGCGTGAATGGAGTCGCGCCGCCAGAGAGCCGTAAGCCGCGTGAGCTGGAGTCGTAGCTGGGATCCGAGGGATCCATCCGCAACAGAGGAGGTGATGCCGGACGAGCACGTGAACCAACAAATTGGACCTTAGTCAGGTTGGTGGAATGAGTGTGGCTGGAGTTGGCGTCAGTGGGGGGGGTCGCGTTGTGGGGGGATTCCTGCCGGCTCCTCCTTGGAGGACCGGATGCCTCACCCACTCCGGATCCTAACCATAACCCCAGAGGGGTCCAGCCCTAACCTTAAATTTGGATCTGCGCAACCCCAGTTACGCCATTAAATTCGGGGGATAACCCGAACCCTAGGGCCTCTCCCAATGGGGCGAAAAATTAACACCAAAAGAAAATCAAAATAACTCAAAAATGAAAGGAGAAATCACTCAAAGACTACAAGAAAATCAAAATAACTCAAAAATGAAAGGAGAAATCACTCAAAGACTACAAGAGTAAAGAACAGAAGCAAAATAACTCAAAAAATAAAGGAGAAATCACTCAAACACTAAAAGAGTAAAGAACAGAAGCAAAATAACTCAAAAAAGAAAAGAGAAATCACTCAAACACTAAAAGAGTAAAGAACAGAAGAAAAGAGTAAAGAACAGAAGCGGAACCAAAAACAAGCGGAACCAAAAAACAAGCCCAACAAGAGGGGACGGAAAAGAGTGGAACGCAGACAGGAAATGACTAAGCGGAAAACACAAACAAGGAAGTGGAGTGGAGCTGACCAAGCGGGAAACACAAACACAGAAGAGGAACCAAAAGACCAACAGAGGAACCAAAACAAACCACAATTGAAGAAAAGCAACGGAAAGAGGAACAGCTACGAGACAGAATAAACAAGAGAAGATTTTGTTTTAAAGAAAAGCATCTTGGGGAAACGACAAACGGAAGGACAAGAAGTCCAACAGACACAGTGAGTAAGCAGTGCCTGAAGAAGGCTAAACCAAGCCGAAACGTCGCGCGCGAAAAGCTTACTCGGGGGAATGATGCTGGACTGATGTGGGGGGTGCCATTAATTGTATATGTGTATGTATTTATTTTGGGGCGGACATGCCATTTTTTATTTGATGGACAGGGGGCGCCAAATTTGGTTAGGGGAATGGTGAAAAGACAAAGAAAGAGGTGGAACTAAAATAAATTGAACCTAAATTAAGGAGGAATTGAACCTAAATTAAGGATAACAAAGTCAAAATTAGGACAGACAAACTTAAAACCTAAATTAGGAGGATGGACGGAACATAATGTAACTAATGGAAGGAGGTTGGCACGCCAAATTCGGCCAATTAGAAGAAAAACAAAAGGAAAAGTCTAAATTTAGAAAACTAAGAAAAACAAAACAAAGACAAAAAAGTCACAAACACAAAGTCAAATAAGGACACAGAGTGATCAAAAGCAATTTTATTAACTTTGGAGGATGGACGGAACATAATGTAACTAATGGAAGGAGGTTGGCACGCCAAATTCGGCTAATTAGAAGAAAAACAAAATGAAAAGTCTAAATTTAGAAAACTAAGAAAAACAAAACAAAGACAAAAAAGTCACAAATACAAAGTCAAATAAGGACACAGAGTGATTAAAAGCAATTTTATTAACAAAAAAACAAATGGAAGTCAAACAAGACAAAAAATAAAGTCAAATAAGGACACAGGGTGATAACAAAAGACAAATTGAAGTCAAACAAGACAAAAAGGTCAAAACAAACATAAAACCAAATACGGAACAATTGAAGTCAAATAAGACAACAAAAAGGTCAAAACAAACATCAAATTAAAGCAGTAACTCAAATCGGAGTACATTAAAAGGGGAATTCTCCCGCGTGTCTCAGTGGTGGGGCCGGGCGGTTGCGTAGTGTGGAGCTTGGGGGATGGACAGTGCATTCCTTCCTCTCTGGGGGGCGCTCGCGTCCCCAGAGGGGGAGGCTCGGATTCCCTCCCCTAACCTAACCCTAACCCTAACCCTAACCCTAACTAACCTAACCCTAACCCTAACCCTAACCCTAACCCTAACTAACCCTTAACCCTAACCCTAACCCTAACCCTAACCCTAACCCTAACCCTAACCCTAACCCTAACCCTAACCCTAACCCTAACCCTAACCTAACCCTAACCCTAACCCTAACCCTAACTAACCCTAACCCTAACCCTAACCCTAACTAACCCTAACCCTAACCCTAACCCTAACCCTAACCCTAACCCTAACTAACCCTAACCCTAACCCTAACCCTAACCCTAACCCTAACCTAACCTAACCCTAACCCTAACCCTAACCCTAACCTAACTAACCAACTAACCCTAACCCTAACCCTAACCCTAACCCTAACCCTAACCCTAACCCTAACCCTAACCCTAACCCTAACCCTAACCTAACCTAACCCTAACCCTAACCTAACCTGCTCGCGTCCCCAGAGGGGGAGGCTCGGATTCCCTTCCCTAACTAACCCTACTAACCCTAACCCTAACCCCATACCCTAATCTTAAACCCCAACCACTTCAAACCCTAACCACTTCAAACCCCAACCACTTCATTCCTATCCCTATCCCCATTTCCAACTTTAACCCTAGGGGGAACAAAGTTTATTTAAGGTTACATCACAGAAAGTTGAGGGGACCTAGAGGAGTTGAAAAATTGTGAAAATACATTAAAAAGTATAAAACGGCATAAAACTATGAAAAAACTACACAATTATTAAAATGGTATAAAAACGAGTTACAATACAAAGGTTCAATTACATTGGGGATTTTTGCATTCAGAATATCAATTTTACAGAAGGATTGGCAATTATGGGGTTAATTTAAAGTGGGTGTTACTTTGGACATATTCTTTTTGAGAAGCCAAAAAACAGCAAGTAGAAAGAGGGGGAGAACGTTTGCACTGACTCAGTTTGGTTTGGGAGTTTGGACAGTTAACAATACTTATTTGTACAAGTGCAATTATTTAATTCAGTGTGCCAAGACCTGAGGAAGGCTCCTTAGAGCCGAAACGTTGTCGAGGCACACCGTTTGGTCGACAAAAATTGTTTTTTTTGGAAATTTTTTTTGGGGTTTTTTTGTTTTGTGTTTTTTTGTTGTTGTAATTAGAGATACATTACAAATTAATAACTGTTAATAAATAGCACATTTAAAATACAAAATATTACATAAATAACAAAGGCGACTCCATACAATTCATTTTGAAATATAAAAAAGAACAGGGATGACTGGTGGAGAGTGGAAAGTGGTCCACTATGACCGGCGGGGCCAGCAGGCACGCCGCCAGGAATGGGGAAATGGAGACGGGAGATGGCGTAGGGGGATGGACCGTGCATCTCCCCCCCGATCCCGGAAGGGGAATTATTTCCCCTATACTGGGAGAGGGAGGGTTCGGTTCCCCTCACCTAACCTACATTCAACAAACTTCAGATTAAAAGTTAAAAATATCAAAGGTGGTATGAAGATTAAAATCCATTTAATAATAATTAATATAGTTATAATGCATTATATGTGCAGTTTTACAATGGCAAAACTCATGAGAACTACATTTCATTGGGGGATTATAGGGTTAAGGGTAATGGTGAAAAATAAATTCGGTTCATGGTTGGGAGAAAAAGTTATGCAAATGAGGGATATAAAAGCCAGCGCACACGAAGAGCCTCAGTTTGCATTTGACCACCGGAGTGGCAACACAAAGAGCTGCGCTTGGGGAATCTGTGTGCCAGGGACCTGAAGAAGGCTCACAAGAGCCGAAACGTCGTCCAGGCACACGGGGATACAATTCTTGGGGGGTTTTTTTTTGGTTGTTTTTTTTGTTTTGGTTTTTTCAATTGTTTTTTGGTTGATTATTATAAAAATACATTACAAATTGATACCTTGGCTAATAAATACAAAACAAATCAAACAATTCATTACTTATATAACCAAGGCGAATTCTTTACTTATATAACCAAGGCGAACTCATAATTAAAAAATACAAATAAATAAATAAATAAATAAATAATTACAACCTAAGTAACAAAACATGGGTTGGGATGGCCAGTGGACTACGGTCCGCTATGGAGGACGTGGCCGGACGGACCGTCAGCAACAGGGGCGGCGGGAGGACGGGTATGGGCGCGGGGGGATGGACCGTGCACTTCCTTCCCGATCCCGGGGTGGGGATTATCGCCCCAACACCGGGAGAGGGAGGGATCGGTTTCATTCCCCTAACCCTGGGAGAGGGAGGGTTCGGTTCCCCTCACCTAACCCTAACCACATACCCCAGGGATTGGAACCAGGGTTACGGGAGGCGTAACCATGGGTGGATGGACCGTGCACCATCCTTTCCTACGGGAAGAGGGGGCAATGCCCCCAATTCCTGGTGGGGAAGTGTTCAGTTCCCCAAACCTAACCTCCAAAACAACTAAAAAATATATAAAAACAATATAAATACTATTAAACCTAAATAATCAAATGTTATAATAAAACCAATGTTATGTCAAATTAGTACATCATTCGGTTGGATATACAGTGATTTATAGGTACATTGCAAAACAGCAAAAAAATAAAAGCAGCAGCGTTGACATATACAAGCGACACTCCCGCCACAAGAACGACGGAAATTGTGCATTACAACACCACGTAATCACTCAAACTGCTTCCCGCCACACACGCAGTGTAAAACGCCAAGCCAGCGAAGACATGTCCATTATTCATTTGGCCGTCGAGTAAAGTTCAAACTTCGCTCAACAAAATGGCGACCATGTCGCAGCAGCGGCGACGTCATATTCAAGCGACACTCCCGCCACGAGTACGATGCCAATTGTGCATTACAACACCGCTCGCTAAACACCACGTAAACACTCGAAAACTGCTTTGCGCCACACACGCAAAGGGTAAAACGCCAGGCCATCGACGCCACAAAGTCAATTATTCATTTGGCCGTCGAGTAAAGTTCAAACTTTGCTCAACAAAATGGTGACCACGTCGCAGCAGTATCCAAGCGACACTGCAGCCACGAGGACGACAGACATTGTGCATTACAACACTGATAAAACCGCTCAAAACGCATTCACACCACTCACGCAAAGTGTCAAAATCCAAGCCAGCGACGCCACGAAGCCAATTATGCATTTGGGCGTCGAGCAAAGTTCAAACTTTGCTACACACAATGACGAACGCGGAGCAGCAGCGCTGCCGCGGTGACGTCATGTTTAAGCGACAGTCCCGCCACGAGGACGACGGGAATTATACGTTATAACACCGATAAAACACTCAAAACGCCTTCACGCAACTCAAGCAAAGTGTACAAACCCAAGCCAGCGACGCCAGAAGCCACTTATGCATTTGGGCGTCGAACAAAGTTCAAACTTCGCTAAACAATGACGAACGCGGAGCAGCAGCGCTGCCGCGGTGACGTCATTTTTAAGCAACAGTCCCGCCACCAGGACGACGGCAATTGTACGTTACAACACTGCTAAAACACTCAAAATGCCTTCACACCACTCACGCAAAGTGTAAAAACCCAAGGCAGCGACGCCACGAAGCCAATTATGCATCTGGCCGTCGAGTAAAGTTCAAACCTTGCGCTACTCACTCAACTGTATAAGCACAAATTAACGCATGTCAATTCACTCACAAGACGCTATCGCACCACGAGTGCGTGCCAGAGTCAAACATGTCAAAACACGCTCAAATAAGTCAATACACAGCAAAAACAACAGTAATTGCTAGAGAACTTGAAACAGCGTGCTTACCTTGACTGGAACAAATGAAGGCGAAAGCATCGGCACTCGCCTCACCCGTTTAAGTGATCCAAACCGGAAATAGATGTTTTGCATTGACCAATCATAGATGTTTTGCATTAACCAATCAGCTTTGTGTGCGTACCTTTTGGTGCCAAATGCGACCAATCAGATGACCAAGTCCTAATTATGACCTAGAAATGTCAATTTCTCGTGCTTGATTGAAGTCATTCACGTGATGCCGAAGTCTGCTGTACTCGTACTAGTACTAGTAGGAAATGTTGTTGAATATGTTTCATTTGCATCACAGTTTTTATTTTTGAAATAACTGAATGGTTCAGGGTCACTACACACAATGGAAGTCTTTCATTCGAATGTTATATTTTCAAAGAAATTTAGAAAAAAAAAACTCCCCAAAAAGTTTGGATTCTGCAGGTTTTGCCATAAATGTAGTACAATTTTTACATAGTTGTTCAATTAGTTTGCATTGATTCTCATGAGGCCACAATTTGGGTATAAGTGCATTACTTTTATATTTACAAGTGGAGGTATTTTTCACTTTATTTGCACAATGCACTGCAAGAATCACTTAGTTTTCCTATACAGTTTATTCCTTACTGGATGGATTCACAAACAACATACAGAACACACTGAGGCATTTGACACGCACGCCTGTCATGCAATAGTCAGGCTGAAAGCAGAGTTGTGTCGGGAAAAGAGCCAAAGTCAGTTTATGACAGAACACCTTTATAGCTCCTCACTCTAAACATTTCATTAATCAATAATTAAGAGAGACTCTATAAAATTGCCCGTAGGTGTGAGTGTGAATGGTTGTTTGTTTGTATGTGCCCTGCGATTGGCTGGCAACCAGTTCAGGGTGTACCACGCCTCCTGCCCGATGACAGCTGGGATAGGCTCCAGCACCCCCGCGACCCCCGTGAGGAGAAGCGGCTCAGAAAATGGATGGATGGACAATTAAGAGAAATGACAACTTCATATTGTGTCAGCTTTGTTGGTCACAATGTATGTAGGGAGAAGCGGCGGCAAGCATTTTCATACAAACCGAACAAACTTACATGCAGGTATTAATAAAACTTACTTTTAAGTCAAGACACGTTGGAAGCAGCAGCAGACGCACATTTATCACACCATCAAGTCATTTTCATTTCCAAAGCTTATCTTTGTTACATGACGGAACAACTGGCAACACACACACACACACACTCGTGCAAACACCCAGCATTGCGGAATCATTGTTAACCCCATTAAATTACATTCAAACAATCATTGATACAATTAAATATGCATGAGCTTTCTTTTTAAAACCCATATACACATTTCATTCATATGTTCAGAACAAGTTGATGATACAATTTCAAAAAGTGACACATTGTACACAAACATTTTATCTTCATCAATAAGTGATTCATGAGTCTACTTAAGCTTTGGCTTTAAGCTTCAAATGGATAACGTGGTTACCATGGTAACACGGCCCACCGCATCAGTGGACACAGGAGCAGGAACGCCACAGCCATGGATCACATCGATGGGCGTGCATTTTTACATTACATATTTAATAGTTCATCACAAATAAAAATTCATAATCTTAACCTAACCTAATTTGTCCTAAATGCGTGTACACGCACATTTCCCCCATCAAGGAGTCTGTGAAGTGCGAGCCCAGACACAGTAAACTTGAAATGAACGCCACATTGCACACACCGCTGGAGTGTGTCGCTCTACTTGGCACAACACCACAAAAGCCTTGAAGGGAAACAGGCAGCAGCGCACACTGGATGCGGAAACAGCACCCGACGACAGTGGAGCTTGGCGATGCTCGACCGTGAGCGGAAACGAGCATGTTCCTGCACGCGCTATCATTTAGTATGCCCCTCACAGCAAGCATCAGCTTAGACTAAACATGCTTATGCAAACGAAGAATTTGCCCATTTGGCCAACTTGATTTCTTGATTGATCCTATCGTGTTTATGAACGCACGGGGGGGATGGTTGGGGGGACCTTGGGGCGGTGGGGGATTGGACAGCAAACCCACGAGAGCAAGACGATAAGAACAATTGGGAACTACTGGCAAAGCAAACATTCACATTGGTGCATTACATCTAGAGTCAGCTGATCATGAACCACCACCATGACCTCTTTAGTTGAGGTCACGAGAAGCCAAACAAAGTCAAAACCACTTGAGCACCTTGCATGTGCACATCCTTATCAGTATTATTATCAGTAGTATTATTAACAGCTCAACACACAAATACATTCAATGATTTTCTTTTCTGTTCAACATCCAAGATTTCTGCACATCGGCTTCTGGTGTCATTGAAGGTTGCATGATGTAGAAACAAGGTGTCCCCGAAAAGTCTCATTTCAGTCTGAAGGCGGTTTCGGTCGTGTCGTTTCTAAAAGTTGGCTGTACTCTGCTGCGTGCAAGCAACGTGTAGACACTGTTTATGACAAAATGACATCATTGTAGGCTCTTTCATTAGCACAGCAGGCCAGTGGAGGAGCGATGCGAGTGACACCGCTTCGAGAAAAAAAATGCACAGTAAGGAAACGCAAAACAGCTAATCCTTACCGCCTACGCCACAATCAGGACAGCGGGTGCCGCCAGATAAGACGACGGCATCTCCTGACTCGCGGCGGTCAAGGTTAGGGGCCGGAAAAGATCATCAGATGCCTGGCGATTCTGCTTCAGGAGTCGTACACTTAACATCCCGTCTTCCTAAAGCGGCACGACCACAAGCGATTACAAACTCCAAATGCGCGCTCGTACAAAAACCACGCTGTATCCTGTGGGTTGGATATCATTGGCGTTGGGTGGAATACTTGCATGTCCAAAACCATTACTTTTCAGGAAAACAAAATAACTACGTCTTTATTAACGCTGCATCATCAAAGAGCAAGCAATTTACAACGCTCAGTCATTTGGAAGAATAACAGTCCCACGTGTGGACTGAACAACAGTATCAATTGGTGAAAAACTATTAAATTTAACACATTTGGGTAAGTCACTGATCGTGTAGTGGTACACTCGCCTGACTTTGGTGCGGGCAGCGTGGGTTCAGTTCCCACTCACTGACGGTGTGAATGTGAGTGCGAATGGTTGTCCCTGTCTATAAGTGCCCTGCGACTGACTGGCGACCAGTTCAGGGCGTAGTCCGCCTTTCGCCCAAAAATCAGCTGGGATAGGCTACGGCGCAGCGCCCCGCGACCTTTACCGGGAATAAGCGGTGTTGAAAATGGATGGATAGACGGACCAAATTTGGCCCGATGCCCACAATATGTACTCTATATACACGTGCGCACAAAAATGATTCACAAAAGTTCTTCTAAAAAAAATGTACATCTTTAACAACTGGCCACAACTTTAGGACCAATTATCATGTATACCTCTCTGACATTTTCAATCCAAAAAGTATTTTATACATTTTTTTTTTAAATCACTACGCATGCTACTTTGTGCTGAAAACAATCGGAGCTGGCACGCTGACATCTAATTATGTTAATGTTGCAACCTACATCGGCAGTGTGCCAGCACGCATGTTCTCAGGAAAAAGGCTATTTCGGTGGGTGAGGCTCTCAAAAAGGAAAGGAGAATACATTTGTGGACAATATGGAAAGGGGGGAAAAGGAATGCTGTGTGAAAGCAGCTTCAAGTTGCTGGCCATGCAGCTGCAAATTTTACCTCACCGGGCCACGAGAGGGAAGCAAAGTAACCTGCTCAAAACAACAGTCCAAATTCCAATTTGTCTGCTAGATGACTTTGGGTGTGTTTTATCGGCTGTTCCAACCTGAGAGCGAGCGGTTTGACTTCTGCTTGTGGGGCTTTTCCTTCTCCCTCTTCACCTTGGGCATGATCTTAAGCTTTATGCTCCTTTTACTACTGGGACGCACCAACCCCTGGATGCACACACAATCACATGTGGCACAACACACACAAGCACTTTGCACATATTATTCTTTTAAAAGATCTTTTTAAACATAGGACAAAAAACAGTGGGTATAAAAGGGAAGAACGTTTTTATTGACTCAGTTTGGTTTGGATGTTTGGACAGTAAACCGCCTAATTGTGCATTCTATTTTTTGAATTTGGTGTGCCAGGACCTGAGGAAGGCTCCTTAGAGCTGAAACGCTGTCGAGGCACACCGTTTGGTCGACAAAAAAAGATTTTTGGGGGATTTTTTTGTTTTTTTGTGGGTTTTGGTTATGATTAGAAATACATTACAAATTCATACCTATTAATAAATAGCACATCTAAAAGAAAAAAATATTACATAAATAACAAAGGCGACTCTATACAATTCATTTGGAATTAAAAAAGAAAATTAAAACACAGATGAGGGTTAGGGTTAGAAAAGTGAAAGTGGCCCACTATGACCGGCGGGGCCAGCAGGCACGCCGCCAGGAATGGGGAAATGGAGACGGGAGATGGCGCAGGGGGATGGACCAACCTAACCTAACCCCAAAAAGTATAAAATTATCACACTGATATCAGGTTCCTAATTTATCAGATCTAAATACCATTCCAAGACTGTGACCAAACAGAGGACAAAATGCTCATCAGCGTCACCATAATCTGATGTCGTAGCACAGCCAACAGGTTGAACTGGTCCTGTGTGGCCTTGCCTTTTCCCACAGACTACTCAGTGTTGCAAGAAACCATTTACCTGAGCCAATAAGCGGCCACACTTTTTGTGTACTCCTCTTTTGACTCATTGAAAGAAGAAAAAAAATTGAGGTGACAGTGGACCACTGACTTGTAGATGAATACAGCACAGCTTTTCTTTTTACCTTTTTCTGTTTGGGCCAGAAAGACATGTCACCTGCTTTGGTGATTTTGGGCCGGAAGGACAAGTCACCTGCTTTGGTGATTTTGGGCGTCCTGCTGCTTCAAACTGGAGCTCAGGGATTTGGAATTCTGCCAGGAAATTCACAGAGTCACCTAGAAATAACAGAGGAAGCCATTTTGAATGTCACCGTGCAGGTGTGCCGCGGACTGGCCGAATCACAGGGGAATGACTTCACCTTTCCTGTGAGATTTCTTCTCAGTTCAGTTCTATTGTAGACAGAAACTAGATATGTGTGTGTGTGTGTGTGTATATACACGTGTTTAGCCGGTGTGTGATGACACTGGATACGTGGCACATTTCTTAACTTCAACCACTTAATACCAACACACTATTAGGGGGCGAACATGCAAACTTCACACAGTAAGGCAAGACCCCGGATTTGAACCCACGACTTCTTAACTGTGAGGCGGATGTTGTGTACCATCCCGCTTTTTGATGAAAAAAAATACAATAGAATCAGAACTGAATTAACCCATGTGTTTTGTGTGTGTGTGTAGTCACAGCCATTCACCATCACAGGAGTGGCCGTTGCATGCAGGGCTGAAAACTCCATGAAGCGCTTCCAGCAGGCCATCACGTCCATCATATTCCGGAACGTGCGCGTGGACCTCCTTCAAGCACTGAACGCCAGCTTCCACTTTGATGACGAGTCGTTCATCAGTGGTCGGAACATCATCACCACTGGCCTGCAGACTGTCAAGGCCAACAACAGGCAGCAGAACTTTGAAGCAGCTCAGGATAACCTGGGAAAGATTCTACATCCGTTACAGGTTCTGCTCTCCTTCTACTCTCAGAATCTGCCTGCATTTTTAGAGGTTTTTTTTTTTTTTTTTTCTAGACCCAGCTCAAGACCGACCTTTTTAACCTGGCTTTTAACTATTTAATTTTTGTTTCATCATACTTTGAACACTTTTATCCTGTCAAAATTTGTATATTTTCAATGTTTTAATACTATTTCCAACAATCTTAGTTTTTGACTAAAAGCTAGGTTTTAGACAGATGTTTTTTTTATAGGGTGATGATTACTTTTAGTATCTTTCAGTGTTTCCTCAGAGGGAGCCCTTTGCACTGTGAGCTGTAATTGAGCGCAGCCGTGGTCAGTCGCCATTTGTGCCTCTCCCTATGCCACTGCACTACGGCTCCATGCCAGTACTCTGTAGCCGCAATCTGCTGTCTGCTCTCAGTGCAGACGGCTCCCTGAGATGGCATTTGTCACTTAGTTTCTCTGTGCCCAGCCATGGGTCATGACTTTTTTAACTGTACGTGTGCATGTGTATCTGTGTGGGTGTAGGGTGGGAGGGGGTTGATTTTAATTATGTAATGCCTAGATCAGACTACAGGATTTTAGTCCCGATATTGGCTCGATTAGCTATCACAGGTGATTTCCTAGATGGGCCTGACATATTTTGTCAGGAATGACAAAATTTATTGTAGTGTGACTTTATCCACGACCAAGGATTTGGACCTACGATAGACCTACGACACGTAAAAGAAAAGTCTAGCAGGTTTGATTTTTTTGGGATATCTTCCGTGTAGTGTGACATATCAACGACAACTCTCCGAAAGCACACCTCGACATCCACCAATAGGGTTGCATATTGTGAGGGTTAGCACCTCCCATGCTTGCTGTTGTCATCATACTTGCATGCCGTTATTAAAATTTAAAATTTATAAATTTATTTTACCACATCATTTAAGGACCGCTTCAGGAATGGTCACATACTTTTAATATGAACATCCTCTCCCGCGCACCAGTGATGACCACCACACATTGTTCCTTATTTTGTTCTTTTTTTCACCTAACACAATAATACTTTGGTGCAGCACAGTTGTTGTCATCACCATAGTAACAAGTGTATCTGGTCACGTTGACCGGTCACACCTTTTCTGGTTCCACCTCTCCGACAGGGTTTGATTTGGCAAGATAAAGCCCCGTGATCGTAAAAGACGGATGCGGTGTTATCGGAATACATGTGTAGTGTTCCCACTGTTTGACCGAGATACAGCAAGATTTCATGGCAGTAGTCTGACAGAGCAATCGGGAAAGACTAAATTTGTCTGGTAGTCTGATGCAGGGTTAAAGCTCTTTGAGATGCATATCATTGCATGAAAAGTTAATAAGCTTTGATTTGATTGGATTTGAAGAACCGTCAAAGAAACATTTTTTGTCTCGAACCTGAAGGATTTTTACAGCCATAGCAACTGGGTGGAGAACGGCAATGAATTTCCAAATTCCAACCTTATCAGATCAGACACCAGCATCGGCAACATAGCGGGTAAGCAAGATGAGAAGATAACCCAAAGAACCGCGGATCATGTCCCACGAGGAATTGTAAAAATTTCCATTCCGGCAGATGAGAGCAGGGCAACCTGTCGCAGCTGTGATGGAGACGACTGCAGCAACAACATCCTAGAGGACATCATCCAGGAGCAGATACTGACCTCGGGATATTTTGGAATCATTCCAGTGGTGTCCACCAAGCCCAGCGGTAACTGAGGCCTTCAGTTACATGATGGACCACATCCACAAATATGCCCCTTTTCCATTGTACCGGCTCAACCCCCAACCACCCTGGTTCCGCCATGTGTGGTTGCTTTTCCATTGCACTTTTTGGAGGCCGTGCGGTCACAATGGCACAGTTCTTCAGAACCTCCTCCGACCTGGTTCGAAAACACAGGCCGAGGAAGGTCGTGATATCACAGTCACCTGATTGGCCAACTTGTTACTTTCACAATCATGGCGTCTAAAGGCTGCCGCGAACCGAGCGACACAGCCAAACCCGACTGAACTATCACACAATGCGCGTGGTCTAGCGACTCTTTTCATTAGTGGCCGATCAGTCTGCCACTGGTTTTGTCGTGATTCAAAATTTGAATTGCCATCGTAACGTCTCAGCTTACGGCCAATCAAAATGCAGAAAAGCTTTCCCTCAAAGAGAAAAAAACATTTCTGGTTTTAGCGAACCGCCCGGCCCAATCCCTCACAATTTTGATTGGTGCCTGTTGCAATGGAAAAGCAAACGAGGCCGGGCCAGGCCGAGCGAGGCTGGGGCAGAGCGGGGCCAGGCCGTTCCATAACTTGTAAATGGAAAAGCAGTAGTTCCCTGCAGACCCTGATGGGAATTGACTGCTGTGTGAAGGTGGTATTGCCTGCCCCAACACTGTACTTGAGCCCCCAACAGAAGGTTGCCACAGTGGATCACTCTTTGGTGGGAGGGGGACTAAAATTTCCCTTTAAAGGCTTGTGGCATTCTGTTTGGAAGAACAAAAGCTTCCTGCTGTTACTCATACATGACCCATAACTTTTTTCAACAGCATTAAAATATCCCCAAGCAAAGTTACATCATTTTATTTTGAAGCAAAAACTTTTGCACCATAGGTCAACTATTTCTTATGACAATTGAACACATCTTTCTGCATGCTGTAATTCCAAGATGGGTTTTCCTGCTCATACTTGACATTTTCGTCAGGGTCATTCTTGTGCACTTCCTGACATTGGATGTTCTAAATGGGTTGAAGGTAAACAATGTATTTGTTGCACAGGAAAGTGCAGCCATGGAGGAGCCTTGGACCTGACCAGCAGGATTGAGCCCACTGGTGGGATCAACAAAGACATGTTTGATTCAGAACACGGCTTCCTCCACACAGTGGCAGCCAATCTGGCGGTATCGGCAACTAGTGAGATCCTGGAGAACATTCGCCAGGCCACAGGAGATGCGCCATTCCTCCAGTATGCTGCCCTGAGCACAGAAACACACATGCACAGGCACACTCACACTTTTTAGTGCAGTGTTAAGCTTTTATCTCCTTAATCAGGATGTTGGGCATCTCCAGAGGATCCGGGAAAGCCCTCTGCTTCGTGATTGACACCACACAGAGTATGAGCGACGATATTGCGGCCGTGCAGAGTGCCACATCCTCCTTCATAGACAGCCAAGTGGGAACTCTTAATGAACCTTCGTCCTACATTCTCGTGCAATTCAACGATCCAGGTAGGGACTTTGGATGGAGACTGGGAGCAGATGATTGTTCGTTCTCAACACTAACAGACAACAAGATAAGATCACCATGTTTCATTCAGAATTCGGGCCGCTGATTAGGACGAGCGATCCAGAAGTCTTCAAGAACAATATTGATGATCTGTCAGCAAGCGGTGGAGGAGACGAAAGAGAGTTGAGTCTCTCAGGGCTGCAGGTACAATCACTTAAATGAATGTTCTTCACTTCTCAAAGAGAAACAAGATGCAATGAAGCAGAAATGCTCCTCTGACAAGAAGACACCTCATACGCAAGCAAGACTTGAACCACTTGGCTAGGGACAAAACAATGTACATGGGAGTTGTACCAAAAGTGGTTAACTGTACCATATACTGTTATATAACAGAATTGTCATGTGAATGGGACAACCGCACAGTCAAGAAACAGACATACATTAGGAGTCCATCTGTTCCTCAAGATTGTACATATTCCATAGCCGTCATTATTGCATTCCAATCAGCCTATTATACCTTTTTCAGGACTCAGTATATAGCTTTGATGGTGTCTCCCAAGTGACATTTAAACCCTAAAGCTACAATGACTAGCTACTTTCTGAAAGTTTATTACAGGGGAGAAGAAAACCGCGCCAGGTTCTTAAATATTAAGGTGTCTGACCCCCAAATCTGATGTGGAAAACAGCTCCACAGGGAAGGAGTCTGAACAGCGAGTAGCTGTGAGAATGTTAAGCTTTTTAGATGGAGAGTCAATGTGGTGAAGCTCGTAGGTACAGAAGAAAATGTTTTCTTCTTTTCTAGTCACTCTAGCAAACCCGTTCTACACCAAACTCTTAAAGACTTCCTTCCAAAGTCTGACAATAGTGATTAACAAAATCACGAGTGACCAACTCCACACTTTTGTACTTGTACCCTTTGCAATGACAATTTAGATTCTAATTCTTATTCTTCTTTTTCATGTCAAGTTGGTGCTGTCGAATGCTCCACAGAGCTCGGACATCTTCCTCTTCACAGATGCACCCGCCAAAGACCAACAGCTGAAGTCCACTGTAATTGTTCTCATTGAGCGGACTCAATCTGTGGTAAGTGCCACGTGGTCTCACTTTGTGTTGTTTTAAGCTCCTGACGAACCATATCTAACGTCAAAGAGGTGTTTCTCCATCCAGGTGTACTTCCTGATCACAGGAACAGGGGATAACAGACGGCGTCGGCGTTCAAATGGTGACCTGCAGCAGCACAAAAGGATTTCACCATCTGATGTTCAGCTGTACCGAGACATGGCCCAGGCCGCGGGAGGTCTGGTGATAGAAGTGGAAAATGACAAACTCTTGGAAGCCACCAGCATCATCGGGCAGATGTCCAACTCCTCTGTGGTAGAGCCAGCAAGATGTCTTTGACTTTGTTGCAAGATGTTCAACATGTGTCAAGCTCTGAGTGGTTGATTGCTTCTTTTAGGTGACACTTGTGCAGGCATCCGTGACTCCAACACAGGAAACAGATTTTGAAACATTCACATTTAACGTTGACCAGACCACGAACAATGTCCGACTTCTCATTACAGGAAATCCTACTCGCATCGTACTCGGCAACCCTGAAGGTGAAACACAAATTCAAAACACACAATAATGGTTGACTGATTCTTTTTCTTAGATGTTTGAATGGTGTCACATTGAAAGCCCTTGAGGAAGCTCTTGACGGCAGTCATATTGACAATGTCTTCATTTGTAAGTGTTGCACTTCCTGTGGTGGCACAGTGCCCGACTGGTTCAACCAGTTTAACAGTTCAATCCCCGGCCCCGCCTGTGTGGAGTTTGCATGTTCTCGCCGTGCCTGCGTGGCTTTCCTCCGGGCACTCCGGTTTCCTCCCATATCCCAAAAACACGCATGAATTGGAGACTCTAAATTGCCCGGAGGTGTGAATGTGAGTGCGAATGGTTGATTGTTTCTATGTGCTCTGCGATTGGCTGGCAACCGGTTCAGGGTGTACCCCGCCTCCTGCCTGATGATAGCTGGGATAGGCTCCAGCACGCCCGCGACCCGCGTGAGGAGAAGAGGCTCAGAAAAATGGATGGATGGATGCACTTCCTGTCTTCACAGGCATTAATGTGACAGTCGGTGGCATGGGCGCGGACCGATTGATCTCGTCCTCGCAATCGGTGGGAAACTTCCAAACTTTGGAGCTAAAAACAGAAGTGGGAACTTGGAAAGTGCAAATAGAGGCAACAAATCCATACACGCTGAAGGCCACAAGTGAGCGCTCTGCCAATAGAAATAATCTTAAGACCAAAAAGAAAATGTGTATTTGTAGTTTGTCAAACTATTTTACTTTGAAGATCAGAATCCCCTTGACTTCCTGTTTGACTTTGTGGAGTATATACCCTCAAAGAACACATTTGATGTTCTTGACACACGTCCCACAGCCAGTAAGGGAACTTCCTCTTCCACGATAATGTCATCCACATCAACAAGCCTTCGTAATGAAGTCTCCTTTTCTTTGAAGGCACCAATGGTAGCCTGGTGGTGACGCTAACGGGCAGCGACACGGCTACTGTGACGGAAGTCACTCTGGTTGAGTCGGCGAGTTTGGTAGAGGTTCAGGGGGTCGTGGAGCCGCAGGGGCGTCGCAACTTCCTGGTTCGGTTCGACACGATTCCGTCTGTTCCCTTTGTGGTGCGTGTGAAGGGCAATGTAAACACCACGAGTGGAGAATCCATTTCTTTCCAACGGCAGTCGTCAACCAGCTTCCAGGCATCAAAGCTAACCATTCAGGTGAGTGTCCAGCGCAGTAGGGTGCCAGCAGTGTACCAGCACATCAACCAACAACATGTTTGGTGTGTAAGACACCACAATGGCTGATGGCGTCCATGTATAGGCTGAAGAAGATCGCAACCTCATGCCAGGGATGGTGTTGTCGGTGCCTTTTTCTGTGAACACCGAGGGAACTGGAGGGAATGTCTCAATCCGGGGCACCACCAACAACCCTCTCTACACAGTCAGTGCTCCTAGCACTCTCCTGGTGGAGCCAGGAGTGACTGCCAACGGCACAGTGACACTCTCTGTGCCCCTCGACACACCGTCGGGCACCACGGTCACCCTCGTCATAGAGGCAGAAGACACCGGAGACCTGGACATTAATTACATTGTCCTCAGGATCTCCGTTTTAAATCCAGTTGGTAACCCTGCCGGTCTCATTCCACCTGGCAAAACATAGTCTTAGCACTTCCTGTCTCCTTGCAGGTGATGGACTTCACAGCTCCCGTGTGTGAGGTGCTGTGCATCGTCAACTGCGTACACAACTGCAACACAACCTCGTGGGAGTTGTGGCTGCGCGTGAGCGACGGCACTGAAGGGACTGGTGTGGAGCGGGTCAGCCTCACGCAAGGCAACGGAAAGCTGAACATCAGACCGGCACCTGATGACGCCAATGTCATTCTGGCGACCTACAACGCATCGTGTGACTCGCCTGATGTGGAGCTGCTGGTGGTGGACCGCGTGGGCAATGTGGGCACGTGCGCCTTCAACGCCTTCAACACCACCTCAGGGGGTGTGGCCTCTTCACTCACCCAAACACCCCTCAGCTATGCTGTGCTCACCCTGGCACTCGGAGTCATGCTGAGCCTTAACGTGTGGTAAAGTCCAATCGAAGAACTGTTGCGAGCTTTATAATTGGGGCTAATGATTTGATAGTGCTGAGGTGTGCTCTTTGGGGTTTATCTTTCTCTGGTGGCCAATATACAATGCTACAACTTCAAATGCTTACAATGCTAAGCAAGCATTTTAAAATATGGAAAAAAGAGGAAAACTGCTTTTGTACCCCAAAATTAATGCCCTTTCCATAGACGCATAAGTTTAATATATACACGGTAAGTACTTGAAGGATTGGTTTTAACTGACCTTATGAAATGATAATTTTTTCCAATCATCATATGCTGCTGATTCCATGAAACTAATCTGTGAAAAAGTATCTGCTGACCACTGAAGCCACATTTCAATTTATGAAGAACCTATAGGAGGAAAATGTTGAGATTGTTGCAGCAGATGAATGAACACAAATATAAAAAACACTTTATTCTGTTGTCATGTGTCAAATCTTTTACAGGACTTAACATTTTGCTACAAGTTGAATGCGTTTTCTCTCCTTTGTGTCTATTTACATGTCGTCATGAAGGACTGTGAGATGAGCTGATGTAGAAAATTAAGGGGTTGTTACTTTTTCAAACGTATTCACTGCTGTACTTTCCAAGCAGGAAGTTGTTCATCCCTTTTTCATTGACTTTGTCAGCTTAGCGTGTCCCTCAAACCTTCAGCCCTTGTCCCTATTTGGAAGAAAAACACTAAGTAGAGTTTGACTCTGGGGTTAAAGGTCTGTTAAGTCCACAGTCTCACTGCAATGTGGATTATGTTCCAGCACGGCGCTACCTCAGAGCACTGTGCTGCGGCACCACTGCAGCTTTGCATAGCACTTTACAACCGCTCCCGGAGGGGGCCCCGCATGAGTGTAATCAGTCAGGCCATCCCGTTGGCATACTGGGACAGTTTGTTCTCCAAGTCACAGATTCTCTTCTCCTGAGACGACACTGTCGCCTTCAAGTGCTGGATCTCCTCCAGCAGTCTCTCAAGCAGCTCTGGCTGCACGAGAAAAGGCCAGGACAGGGGAGACAAGGTTGCCAGGAGACAAACGAGATGTGTACGTCGGAGAGGTGGAAACATAGGAGATGAAACGGGGAAGGTAGGATACAGGGGAAAAGGACACAGGGAGACAAAGAGAGAAGGATAGTGACAGAAAGCAAGTTACAAAAGTCAAAGTTCAAGGCCAGATACTTAGTGCAAAGTGAAGAGAAAGTGAAAATGTGAAACAAGTACTATTGTGACACTTGTTACTGTGGCACCCGTGACATAGCAAAACGTAGCATTGATGAGACATTCATTCATTTTATTCTGCTTGTTCTTATATACTGAAAACGGTACTCAACGCGCACGTGCGACGAAGGACTGACCGGCAGTCTGGCGGCATCGCACGTGGACATGCTGCGGCGGGGGACGGGCCTGGAGTCCAGCAGGTTCTTCCTGGACACTTTGAGCTCCCGACTCTTTGGTGGCACGTAGCCCTCCTTCATGGACACCAGCACGGGGTCTTGGTCGCGCCCCTCCAACCACTCCTCGGGTTCCATGGCGGGCTCCGGGCCGGCCGTGTCCGGATACAGGTCGTCCTGGAAGAGGTCCGACTGCGCAGCGACATTTGATGAAGTCATCAAGTTTTACCGCAACTCAGAGTATGCGTGAAGCTGGATCAGGTCTGGCAGGACTTACTTTTCTAGGCACAGTCATTGTGATGGGCTCACACTTCTTGTCATGTAGCTTGTACAACCTTCAGGCAAACACAAAGCAGACAACTCAGACTACTTATGCTCAAAATCTGCAGTTTTTTTCGACCTCCACACGTGTCAACATTTTGCTCGTCGTATGGGCTCACCTGGCGATCTCACACTTGCTGACATCCACACCCCTCTTGGGCATGAAGCCCATCCCCCGCTGCGGCTCTTTGCTGCTGAAGGTGTTGAGGTAGTGCACGTAGGGCGGTTCCTCTGTGATCTCAAAGTAACGGATGCTGCTGTCTCCCTGCGAACACACACAGACAATGCAATTAATCAACTCAGTTAATGTGCATGTTGTGGAAACAGAGACGTTACCTTGCCGCACAAGTACACCATATTGGCGTCTGGGTCGTAATACGGTAACAGGACGCCATTACTCGTGTCCAACTCTAACAGTGCGATCGGCTCCTCAAAATTGGTCTGAGGAAGATGAATAGTTAATTTCACTGGTGTAGATTTCATTTGGAATTCCATAGACTAAATATTTAATTCCACACCTTTAATATCTTTTTTTTTTAAACGTACAACACTTGACTATTCTTGCTACTGTTCACATTCACTTCTAAAACATGCATAGTATCAATTAATTCATGCACAGTTTACATCTGCATATATACCATTTCATATATTCATTTGCCACATACCGGGTCCCAGAGTCCGAGCTCCCTCTGGCTCATCCTGGTAAATCCTGTGGTGAAGATGTTCCCGTCTCTAGTGAAGATGGCCCTCATGGGTCGGATGCCCTCATGAGGAGCCAAGCGTTCCTGTGGGTCACGCGGTTGTGCACATGGGTCACGCTAATAACGGCCCTTCTCCCTCAACTTGGACCATTCCCAGCGGCCGCCACTCACCGCCACCACGTCGGCCTTGCGGGGGTCACATACGCGCAGGCGGCGGTCCTTGCAGGTGGTGCAGAACAGGCTTCCGTTCCTGTTCCAGCTGATGCTGTAGATGAGGTCAGGGTGGTCGTCCATGGAGATAAGCGGCTCCCCCGTTCCCACATTCCAGACGATTATCAGGTTGTCACTGGCTGCAAAAAGAAGGGCGTATTGACTCAATTCCGTATGAATGATCTTGTGTGTGTGTGTGTGTGTGTTGTACCCGCAGTGAGTAGTATGTTGCGTGTGGTCGGGTGCCAGCTGACAATGCCAACGCGCTTAGAGTGACCCTCCAGTACGACAACAGGGTCAGTGAGGGGGCGCACCAGCGAGTGATCGGGAATCTGCCACACCTAGATGGATGGCACAATTGTGGAAAATAAATACAATATAGTCACATTCCAATTCCATCCATCCATGCATTTTACATAACTTATGTTCACATTTCTTAGCTACATAAAGGCCACCAGTTCAGGGTGTACCCCGCCTTTCACCCACAGTCAACTGGGATAGGCACAAGAACGCCTAGTGAGGATTAGCGGTACGGAAAATGAATGAATGAATGAATAAAAGCTCTTCTAAATTACATGCGTGCGTGCACACACAAACACACACACACACACACGCACACAAACAGATGAAACAGAATGACATCACACTGGTTTTCTCTCTGTAGCTGCCAAGATTGGACAGCTGCAACTCTACAAACATACACACACACACACACACACACACACACACACACACAATCAGCTGTTGCCATCAGAGACATTAATTCAGCCACGCACAAATTCTTGCCATGTTTTTATGGAAAGCAAATTGTCCCATACGCACCTCTCTGTGTAACAAACAAATACAGTAGGTTGACATAGTAACCATGACAAAAACATTTAGATGTTACACAAAAACAGCAGGTCTATCAATTTTCCCATCTTTGCAGAATGCAGAATTTTGGATATATATCTTGGCTCTCAGTAGATATTCATGCGAGTGTGTGCGTGCATGTTGGTTACCATGGCGGTGCAGTCCTCTGAGCCACTGGCCAACATGTTATCGTCATGGGGACACCAGTCGATATCGAGAACGGGTCCAGAGTGTCCGATGACCAGAGGGTAGTTCTTGTCCACGCGACCCATCTGCAGAATACAAGACAACCTCAGCAGACCTCCATCAAGGTCAAGAGTCCTCATTCCAGATCGGGTGTCCTTCATTTCTATGGTGTCTGTCCCCCGTTATACCACTTTTGTATACTGTGAACGTGGATCAACATTACTAACACACACACACACACACAAACACGAGAATAGTATTTATAGACAAGTGGTGAGGCGTTGAAAGGGGACTTTTTCCATGTGTGCCATGAGGGTGCAGAGGTGGTGGAAACCTCCTGGGGGTGGAGGTGGCATGGCCAGTATTAATAGGCTGAAACAAGTCCCGATTTTAGTCACGTATAGGAGCCATTACAAGTGTTAGCCTTTGTGTGTCTTGCTGTCATTGGGAGCTATCTTTGACTGCTCAGACTTTGCACTTTTTCTTAGTACTGTATGTCATTCCCTTGCCCATTGCAGGCAAATTGACATTGGAACACTGTTGCTTAATTGGCACCTGGCAAGAAGTTTTTCTTTACTCGACTGTATTTCAGTGCCAGTTTGAGAAGCTTTATGGCCGTCACACTGTTCCAACGCATAGTATAATTGCAGCTATCCATAGCAAGTTTAAAGGATCCGTTCTTGACAAATCGCGCAATGAAAGGCCTGATGATTACTACCGTCACTAATTAAAACACTGAACTCCAAGAGCAGGCGTTTGCGCACAGCGAGGGAAAGTCCCTCTGGAGGGCCATCCAGAGACTGGAACTCGGCATCAAAAAAAGCTTGATTCAGCAGATCTTCAAAGAGCAATAAAGCTTTACCCGTACTGACTTCAGGTTGTTCAGAGACTTTAGGTGGAAGATTACGATGCCCAACGACCTTGTCGGTTTGTCAAGAACATATCCTGCTTTGAGAAAGTTGCCATGGATAGGATTAATTGCACTACACGTTGGAGCAGAGTGACAGCCATAAAGCTTCTCAAAGTGGTGCAGAACTGCAGTCGGGGAGAGAAAAAAATTGTTGCCAGATGCCAATTAAGCAACACTGTTCCAATGTCAACTGATCAGCTACAGTGTGGGCAAGAGAATGATATGCTTATAAAAACTACAAAGCCTAAAATTGTCAAATGCTGATGGCCTCACATCTGTCAGAATGACACCTGAAAATAAATAGAAAAAAAGGAAGTGTATAATGGTGTGCATGTGTATGCTGTAGATGAGGTCACTATAGGAAAGTAACAGCTCATTCATTCAGCTTCAAATCAACTGGTGGTCTCGAGGAGACTGTGACCTGCTCACGGGGAGCTGTGGCTGGGGTTGAGAGGCTCTCTCAAACTCTACCAGCCGGGCCATCCCACGTACTGACCTTTGCGAGGGGAATGACAAGGAACGCTCCACCCCCGCTTGACTCCACGATAACGGCCAGGAACTTGGGGTTGACGGCGCAGAAGGAACTGTCCCACGTCACCTTAGAGACGCGGATGTCATCGTAGCTCTGCTCGGCCTTGACAGACTGGCCGAAGACATGGCGGAACTTACTCTGCCGCACGATGCTGCGACTCATGGCTGCAGGTGGGGTCATGGAGAAAGAACAGCATTCAAAAGTTCATTAAGCACAAGTTCATCACCACATCGGGATGTGTGCACGTATTGAGGATCTTCCACAAGCTTTTATGACACTTTCTTCTGTTCAATAACAAAAACTGCTTGATTCATTGCAAAGGTCATGAGTTAATGTACAAGCACACAGACAAACAAAGAATGTGATTACCACCCACTGTGCTGCAGAACAGTGTGCCATGAGTGCTCATCGGGTGTGCCGTGAGAAGTGAGGAATTTTTTATTTAAATGGTCCTATATTTACTCTCTTTGGTTTTCTAACAATACCAGCAACCAAATGCATCGGCAGAACAGTGAAATGCCCATTCACTAGATGGCAGAAGGTGCAATTCACCTGTATTTCCACCTGTCACCATTCATAAGTACATTGGGTACGGAAAGTATTCAGACCCCTTCAAATTGTCACTTTTTTATATTGGTGCCATTTGCTAAAATCATTTAAGTTCATTTCCCCCCCCCCACACTAATGTACACACAGCACCCCATATCGACAGAAAAAAAAACAGAATTGTTGACATTTTGGCAGATTTATTAAAACAAAAAAACTGAAATATCACACAGCCATAAATATTCAGACCCTTTGCTCAGTATTTATTAGAAGGACCATTTTGAGCTAATACAGCCATGAGTCTTTTTGGGAATGATGCAACACCTGGATTTGGGGATCCTCTGCAATTCTGTCAGGTTCGGTGGTGAACGTTGGTGGGCAGCCATGTTCAGGTCTTTCCAGAGATGCTCAATTGGGTTTAAGTCAGGGCTCTGGCTGGGCTATTCAAAAACCGTCATGGAGTTGTTCTGAAGCTACTCCTCCTGTATGTTATGTGTGCTTAGGGTCATTGTCTTTTTTGAAGGTGAACCTTTGCCCCAGTCTGAGGTTCTGAGCACTCTAGAGAAGGTTTTGGTCCAGTGTATCCCTGTACTTGGCCGCATTCATATTTTCTTCCATTGCAACCAGTCTCCCTGTCCCTGCAGCTGAAAAACACCCCCACAGCATGATGCTGCCACCACCACGCTTCACTGTTGGGACTGTATTGGACAAGTGATGAGCAGTGCCTGGTTTTCTCCACACATGCCACTGAGGAATTAAGGCCAACAATTTCTATCTTGGTCTCATCAGACCAGAGAATCTTATTTCTCCCCATCTTGGAGTCCTTCAGGTGTTTGTTAGCAAACTCCATGCGGGCTTTCATGTGTCTCACACTGAGGAGAGGCTTCTGTCGGGCCACTCTGCCATAAAGCCCCGACTGTTGGAGGGCTGCAGTGATGGTTGACTTTCTAGAACTTTCTTCCATCTCCCGACTGCATCTCTGGAGCTCAGCCGCACTGATCTTTGGGTTCTTCTTTAGCTCTCTGACCAAGGCTCTTCTCCCCCTATCGCTCAGTTTGGCCGGACGGCCAGCTCTAGGAAGGGCTCTGATCGTCCCAAACGTCTTCCATTTCAGGATTATGGAGGCCACGGTGCTCTTGGGAACCTTAAGTGCGTCAGAATGTTTCTTGTAAACTTGGCCAGATCTGTGCCTTGGCACAATTCTGTCTCTGAGCTCTTCAGGCAGTTTCTCTGACCTCATGATTCTCATTTGCTGTGACATGCACTGTGTGCTGTAAGGTCTTTTACAGACAGGTGTGTGGCTTTCCTAATCTAGTCCAATCAGTATAATCAAACACAGCTGGACTCCAATGAAGGTGTAGAACCATTTTAAGGATGATCAGAAGAAATGGACAGCGCCCGAGTTAAATATAGGAGTGTCACAGCAAAGGGTTTGAATACTTATGGCTGTGTGATAGTTCAGTTTTTCTTTTTTAATAAATCAGCAAAAATCTCAACAATTACATTTTTTTCTGTCAATATGGGGTTCTGTGTGTACATTAATGAGGAAAATAATGAAATTAAATGCTTTTAACAAATGGCTGCAATATAACAAAGAGTGAAAGATTTAAAGGAGTCTGAAAACTTTCCGTACCCACTGTAAAGATGGAAAACAAAAGGACATACACTGGACAAACGAGTTACATCAACTCCTTCTGTTGTCTCGTCATGCGTACAGTGGTGCCTTGAGATACGAGTTTAATTTGTTCTGTGCCTACACTCTTACTCAAAACACTCATCTCACACCATCTTTCTCCATTCCAAATGAAGAAAATGACCTGTAACCCGTTCCACTCGCCCTGAAAAACCCAATGAAGAAATTTGTAGGTTTCTTGTATCAAAAATAGCCATATATAATATTGTTCTTCATAAAAAAAACATAAGTTAACAAAAAAAACGAATAGAATTTAAAGAATTTACCCGTTTGCGCATCATGATTAATTCATTGTGGCTCCTTCTGGTGTGTCTACCATGGTCACCAGGGGGCAGTATAATACACTCATGGATACACAAACGAAGAGTTTAGTAAATACTTTCAAGTAACCCTGTAAACTGTTGTAATATTTAGTTTTCTTAGTTTTTTTAGTTAGTAGTTGGTTTATGTGCTTGTTTCAAATGTGTTTTTATTATTTTGTTTAGTTTGACACTAAATCTCAACTGGCAGTGATAAACAGCTTGAAGTCTCCTTTTGGAAAAACTCGCAAGTCAAGGAAAAAAAGTGTGAACGATGTCTCATATCTCGAAAAACCCGTAAGTAAGGTCACTCTTATCTCAAGGCACCAGAGTATATAGCATGTCTGTCATGAAAGTCACCCGCTTTTTTTATCTAGATGTCTTTTGTTGGTCCCGGTGTGTGGTTCTCATGCTTACTTACGACACGTTTGTGCAATGTCTGTCCTCGCATACGTCCTGTGCCTTTCCTTTTTTTGTCCCCAACATTGTTAGTCCACTGTATGTCCTGCACTTGTTATGTGTGTGTGTCTTTTGTGGGTTTTTATGACCTGTCTGTCGTGTATGTCCAGTACATTGTCCCACGAACTAAGGGTATAACTCTTCCCAAAAAAGAGAAGATGGTCTATATCAGAGCCTGATATAAACTGAGATATTAATAGACGATTGTCACTAGCTCACATTGACCTCAACACAAGTGCACGGACACACACACACACGTGAAGTCTCTCATTTGAATTAAAACAAACTGATGAAACCGTCGTAAAGACGTTTTACTATGATAGGATAACAATCCCTTTCCACAAAAACTTGGATTATGTCTAGCAGTGCACAGAGGTCAAGCCTTTATCTCATGCAACATTCAGCACGGCATCTTCACTCACCAACTGTTAATGAGATCAGTTAGGTGATTGATGATTGAAGTGAAACAACGTCTTTCATGCAACTACTTCCTGCTCTTTGTTTTGACCGGGAGTGAAACGTGATACAGTATTTGACTATCATTCGTCCACTTTGGGACACACAAACTGATTTACAGTTACTTTATATTCCTAAAAAATAGGAATGTTAAAGGAAAAGCCTCAGGTAATGTTAGTAATGTTAGTAATGTTAGTTGCTCCTCCCCCTCCCCGTGTGAGCGAGTGCTTCCTTCCTAATTTAGACATGCAAGTGCATAGGCCCCCGCAACCCCATCTCGCTAGTCCTAAATAGTCCCGGGACCGAGCCAGTGCATTGTGCTGCGGTCAAGTCGGCGCACAACATGAGTGTACGTTCTACCGAGGGAGGGGTAGGGGGGCATCAGTGCAAGACCTTCCTCACTACATGTCGTCAACATTCAGTTTTGCTCCTTAAAGTATACCTTTCTCCCCAAATTTGTGAGCCGGCTGCAAGAAACACAAGCATACACCAGCAGGCAAAGGTGGGCCACAAAGAAAGCTCACCTCAGGTTTTGGGGAGACCCCTGTACCCTGACCGGACCGGAGATGTTGCTTGTGGTTCTGGTTCTAGTGCGGGCCCGCTGAGGCGACTGCGTGTGTCCTCCCCACACAACGACAGAAGAGGCGGGCAGAGGACGACGGCTGGACTGGGTGGGTGGGTGATGAGGGGGTGGGTTGGGTCACCGTCTATTTTGGAAGCTGCTCCTTGTGTTCGGGGAAATGGGACGCGTCACTGTCCGTTGACCAGCAGGCGGGTGCTTCTCGTCGTGAAGGCGGTGAGAGGGCCCCACTCGGGTCCAGCTGATGATGATGATGATGATGATCAGCTGGAAGCTTCTAGTGCAGGGGCGGGCCGAGTAAGCAGGTCACAAACTGCCCACCAAGCATAAAAATAACATAGTTTAATACTGTATTCATTTAATATTTTAAAACAATCACTTTGTTACGTTAGTCATTATAACTACATTATAGATTTTGAAAATGAGCATGAATTTCTGTAGTCAAACTTCAATATTTGACCATTTTTGGAAAAAAGACAAAAGTGCCCCCTATGTAGCAGTTAGTCCAGCCTTCTTGTGCGATCAAATGCATTTGGGAAAGTGACGACGGTCAGTGACTACAACCATTTCGGTTTCAAAACACTGCTCATAACCAGCTGCCCCAACTTGTACTGCACCTTCTTAAAAATAAAATTGCACGAGTCCGCCTTTAAACGTCCCGGTTTCCGATAAGCCAGGACACTTAAGCACGCGACACTCACTCCCGGACACACAGGTAAGGCATTAATAATGATAATAATGACCTGCTTCCATGCTTGAAGGGCACAACTGCAAAAATCCAGGCGTCTCTGATTTATTCAGACAAAAAGGCTTTTTGAAAAAGCCCAACAGTTAGCCTTGTGCGTTCACAAGACACTAGGTGGTGCTAAACGCAATCAGTTGAAGAAGCGATGGCGAGATGTCAAACTACAGTATTGTTTACGATGTTAAATTCGGTTTTTTTGGGGGGGGCGGCTTTAACACTGTACCTGGACCCCCCCCCCCCCCCCCCTGTTGAGTCGATTGCATGAGTCTGACATAGGTAGCCTTACCTCAACAGTAGCCTATGAAGATACATTTTATTCATGTTGTGTATTCCTCTCCACTGCACTTTGTTGCTTTTAAAAATAGGAGTATGTGATGCACAGATTATTAGCTTCAACTAATTTGCAGTCTTGCTCTAGAATACAATGAAAGAATGTATTAAATACAAATAAAAATGCAATGAAACAATACAATTAATAAATACCATTAGTAAATCAAACTGTTTAAAATTGTGGCCCTCTGACAAAACCCCTGGCCCCCGATCACCTAGTAAAATGGAATGATTCGTCCACATGCCCTGCAATTGGCTGGCAACCAGACCAGTTCAGGGTGCGCCCTGCCTCTCGCCCAGAGTTTTCTGAGATAGGCGCCAGCACGACTGCGACCCTAGTGAGGATAAGCTGTACGGAAAACGGATGGCTGGACGGATTGGTCCGGATTCCAGCCTTCTGCTGGACACATATTGCAATTATTCTCTTAAGGGTTTAACTAAATCCAAATGATTTATTTTCCATCCATTTAATGGTCACAGTAGATAAGACATGATATAAAAGAACATTTAGACTGATAGATTTAAACAAACACACACACACACAGTTTCTACTGTCACATGATCCCACAAGTTGCAACAAAAAATAAAGGATAAAGTGCATGTATGACATACCAGAAGCTTCACTTGCCACCCACACGCACGTAAAAAAACGAGTTAAAAGTTGTGCTTCACAATCTTACAAATTTAAGATATAAAATGTAGAAAGACTTACAAAGTCCCATATCACATCCCTGTCACACTGTTCACACACATACACAGGCATGGCGGGGCTCACGCAAGTGCACACACGCGCACGTCTTGAGTGGCATCAGCACTTGATGAGGGAGGTGGAACATTGCAGGTGTGCAAGTCATGTGCTTCTGAGGTATGATGTCATCAAAAACGTTTATTTAAAAATAAAATCAAATTTAAAAAAATAAATAAATGAACATGTTGCTCCTGATTGGCCTGACACACGACTGTGATTGGCCGTGTCCACGAAGCGCGAGGAAGAACAGCTGAAGGATTGGAGGTGAACGCGACATCACATTCCAACATTCCAGCAAACACCAGCTGTAATCTTTAAAGATCAAGATGATGAAGAGGGAATGCGTCCTCTCATGTTTGTACAATTGGGCTCATTTAACCTTCAAAGGTCACATGGTTTAAGGCAAGAGGCACTGGTTTGTGTTGTGAATGAGAGTGACGTCTACATGGTGTGGTAGAGCGCACTGAGGGTTGTTTTCTTGAGGCGCCTGACGGGGTGACTTCTTCCGTACTGCTGCCTGGAGGTGAAGAGCGGCAGCGTGGGCAAAAGTGGCAGACTGGAAGAGGAGGACGACAATGAGGAGTCTCGGGGCCAGCGTAGGCTCTCGCCTGCGGGCACTCCCGACGCTGCGGGCGTTCGGTCGACTGAAGAGGGAGTGTCATGGACGCGCTGCTTCTTGGGGTCCTCGGCGCCCGCGTGGACCAGAGGTTCCATGAAGGGGGAGTCGGCGGACGGCTGTGCGGCCGAGTCGGTGTCAGCGTGGGCGCGGCTCAGCTCCCACTCGGTGAGGTCGTTGGCAAGCAGCTCCAAACAGCCCAATTTGGCTAACGAGGCCGAGCGCTTCATCAGCGAGGGCGGGGTCAGGCCGGCCTGGCGGATCCGAGCCTCCACCTCTCTGAGACGCCTCTGTGCGCCACCGCCTCGCTTCCGATTGGTTCCGGCCACGCCCACGCTCACCTGCAGCAGGAAGGCGCCGAGCTCGCGGAGCATCTCCCACGTCTCCTTCAGGATGACGCCGTCCCAGTGTGGGCCCGACGTGCCCCCCGCACAGAGGAAGTCGACGACGGACAGCCAGTCGCTGTCGGCATTCCTCGCGTTGCCGCTGGTCATTATGACCGGGCCGGGTTTCACGGCGTGCTCCTCCTCTCGGTCACGGGTTGTGATTGGCTGTGCAGGCGTGCAGCGCTGAGAGACGGAGGGGCTTCCTGAGTTTGAGGGCGGGGACGAGGACGGCGGGGGGATGTGGTGTTCCCGCTGCATCCGACGCTCCAGCTGGCGAGTGACACAACGCACCGAACCTCGCGTCCAATCCCTGTAAAGACGACTGCCATCCTCCTCCTCCTCTTTGTTCTTCACTTCCTGCTTCATGGTCTGACAACAAAGATCTCCACCCTCCACTTCCTGCTCAGACCCCCTCACTTCCTGGCCCCCGTGCTCCAATTGGCCGAGCTTGGACCACTCAGACTGCACGGCCAGCTTCAATCCTGTGACCTGCACGGGAACGATCGTCTGCTCCAAAGAGAACACAGGAAAAAGAACCAGAGCCAGGTGTATGATTAAATTGCACCTAAAAAATTTCCAAGTACGCATTCATAGCACTCATTTTCTTCGAAGTCAAAACTTGAATTTGGCAAGTATACAGTTGTCCCTCCCAGGGAGTCTGACCAATTTGGTGATTAAGAGTTGTGTCTCAATATTTTTGTCCCCAAGTGTAAAACACGAAAATGGTGTGTTGCACCTTTCAGCCATTAGGTGAAATCTTTCTGGCTTGACCCCTTCGCGATTAAATGATCATCTCAAAAGGTGTGAAAGTGTGCCACAAGAACCCATCTTGCACACATTTGGGCACCCTTCTATAGGGTTTGCAAGCACAGTTTTAATGATCACATATTGTGGATGTGCAGAGTTTCTCCACCTCCCAAAAATAAATAATGATTTGCAAATCAGACAATATATTTTGATGGTAAAATTAGCAAAGAAAAGTCAGACAGCTCATATTTGAACGCTTAAAATGTTAGAGTTCTTCCAATATATCCATTACTGCTTAATCGCTCTATGGTAATTGTGGTGATAGCTGAATGGAGGTACGCGAGTTACTGTGAGTGATTCCCACACTGCGAGCGTGCCGAGGATGCGCTCCGTTTGTCTCACCTTTCTTTTCAGCTCGTCTCCAGCAAGGAATTCGGGAGGCGGTGGGGAATGTTGCTGCGCCCCGCGACTGTCTCGGGTCATCCCCTTGAACTTCTCCCTGGCAGTGAAGAAGTTGATGCGGTCCCTGTGGTCAAACAACACACAGGGGGAGATGAAAGCGTCTCCGGCGGAAGGGGGGCCGTCCGGAATCGAGCAATCTTCTTTGTGGACAAGTGACAGCGCAGGCAGGCCAGAGCAACGGCCCTCCTGCGAAATCTCCGCTTCAGGCATGGACACGGTTGCCCAAAAGGGTGGCGGGGGCGACGGAGCGGGCGAGGGTGACAGGTGCTGCAGGGCCGCGGGCGGGTAGGGCTGGCCCAAAGCGACACTCTGCGCCACCGTTACGGCATCTGCGCGGGGGAGCTCGGGCACCACGGTGGCGGCCGTCGGCAGCGAGAGAGGCGGTGACCACCCAGAAGCGGACGGATGCCGCTCCTCCTCAGGTTCGCATAGACCGTTCGAGAACGGCGGTGATGACGGCGACGCCACAGGAGAAGCACCGCACGGCGAAGCCACCATGCAGTCACACGGCGGCGAGCGGAGCGGACGGGACGGGAGGTTGGGCCCCAGCGACTCTAGCAGCTCTTTGACGGAGGGTCCGAGCGGGACGGCGACCTGGTTGCGAAGGTCCGAGCGGCCCAGGCTATGCGGTTGGCGGGCGGCTTTGTACAACGGCTCGTGGTGCTCTGAGAGGTCGCTGTCAGAGTGAGAACGCCAAAGCTTGTTGTGCCGCTGCTTGCTGCAGGAGAACAGGATGTGCTTTAGTGTCCCTTTTCTTATGCGCACCTCATTTAGTTCAGTGTCAACGTCAGCTGGACACGCACACCGCGCAGCCGGCGTACACGTCGGCAGGTCCGACATGTTGACTGTGGTGCCATGCGCTCACCTGGCCAGCAGGATGCCCTGGTACTCCTCCAGCTGCCTCATGAACGAAGGGTTGGGTTTGGTGACCGCTCGGCGCTCCTTCACGTAGTCGAAGGCCTTCGTCAGATCCCAACCGTACTCCTTCATGGCGTAGGCGATGACCGTGGCCGCCGAGCGACTAATTCCCATCTTGCAATGCACCAGGCACCTGGAGCCGTTCTTCCTGGAAGACGGCCCTGGCGTGAGCCATCGAATTTTTGAGCGACGCACGTGTGCGTCATACACACTCACTTGGCTCTGGTGATGAACTTGTAGGTGTCGTTCCAGTAGGCCAGCAAGTCCGTGGCTTCCTCGTCATACACACGGATGTTGTGGTACTCGAAGACGCCCGGGAAAAAGTTGTCAATCTCCCGCGTCACGTTCAGGATGTAGTGGACGCTGCGTGATAGACAAACGTTAACTCCTGCTTAAAAGTCTTTTGTGGACATCCCTCCTCACCCGCTGTTCTGCAACTCCTCCAAATTGGACGCGTTCCACTCGGATCCCTGAAGGAATGAATAGCATTGCACAGATAAGAGTGTTTATTTTTTTTTTCTAAGAATTTGTTGAGCTCATGTATCCAACTCTGTGTGATGCAGTCCAGACGCACAAACTATGAACACCGTTAGCGTAGCTTGTAGCCACAAGCCCAGGAATTTCAAGATGTCAAGTGTGATTTGCCGAGCTCGCATACCAAGAAGACGTGATCAAAGATCTGCGTGGGACTGTCCATCTGCCCCAAGATGACGATCATCTCGTTGTCGATGAACTCTTTGAACTCCCGCAGGTTGCAAGTCATGTGCATTTCCAGCTCTGTACGGATCTGCGCCACAAAGGGAAGCAAACTGGACAAGGCTACATATGCGTGAAAACATTTGCAAGCCAAGGCAGCAGGGGGTGCTGTAAAGCCCAACTCCCACCCTGACTGGGGTTTTACAGAATGTCAGAAGGCCAGCAGTAAGCCAAGATGGAGTTGATGAAAGGACAAACAGAAACAAATATTTTAAAGCCACTTTCATCATGTAGAAGTAATATGGGTAATACTCGATTATAGGGCTGAGCATAAAGAACCTCAGGATTCGGTTTGATTTTGATTCTTTAGGTTGCAGTTCTATTCGATTCAATATTCATTTAAATGCTCTATCGATTCAGTAAGAAGTAGAAATACAAAAATAAGTCAATTTTGAAATGTTTTTAATGCCATGTTAACATACAGTATGTCCTATGTCACATATTTAAGCACTAAAACATCTGGAACAAAAAAACAATTGCACTTAACTTATTTGTGCACCTGGAGTACAAAAGATAGAAACATGACAGCTTTGTATAAACACTGAAAAGGTGAAGTGGATTTAAACTTAAGTTTATTTCCTCTCGGAGATTGCAATAATAAAAAAATGTGCACAATAATGACTTATTTGCACAAATAGGGTACAAAAGTAAAAACGATTACAGCTCTGTACTGAAAAAGTGCATTTATAATATAAAATTACTTTTTACTTATTAGGGTTAGGTTATAATTATTTGCAGGGTTTGTAAGGAATACCTAATCAAGGAGCATGTTTGCAGCTTTGTGAAAATCGGTACTTTCTTTGTCAAACCAGATTAATTTATTTATTGCCTCTGTCAACAAGTTCGCTATATTGCTACCCGTGTGGCTTTGCAGGGCTCTCGTCTGCAGAAAATGTGACACTAATTCCCATCCTAGCTCTGTATACAGCTTCTGAATGGCGACCTTTGACCTGCTTTCGTGTTGATATTGCGTATCGTGATTTGAGTGTCTACTGGATTTACAGGGGACTCCCAAATAAGCCAAAAAGTCAAATTTAAAAGTAGAAGTCGCTCACTTAGCCAAATAAATAAAATAAAAACCGCGACAGCGCTCAATTTATTCGATGTAAAGGCCAGTACCCATAAAGCCGACAGTCAGCCATCGACTTTCTGTCTTCTGACAAGTAGGGTGCGCGACTGTGTGGGAGCCGGGAGAAGTAAAGCGCTTCAAATTGCCGACTAGCTCCTGCGGACATGTTAGCACATGTTAGCGTTAGTCCGCAGCTCACGATGCTTTGTAAGCAAAGCCAGTGTGACAGTATATTTGGTGGATTTTCCTGTGCTGTTATGGAAACTTGACATTCGATGCACACGAGAGTGAGTGTTAAAAGCAGGAGATTGCTAGCATCGATAGCATGAGACGACCTAGCGCGGGTGAACGCCGCATGAAAGCCCGGCTCGGAGCGCTCCGACCCGTTTAAGGCTTCTTTATACTCGCGCGGGCGGTGATCGCATTGACGTCACTGCGGCTGTCCCGCGCATAGTTTGCCTTTATACTCGAGCGCAACCCACACGCGCAGTTTTGAAAATGTTCTGCAGTTCACCTCCAAGTCGGTGGTATCGCTACAGCTGGTAATGGCTAGGACACCACAGGGTGGAGTTTTTGGGCCATTTCCGGTAGCCATTTTTACTTTCGTTTCCATAAAAAGGAAGGAACAAGGCAACAACAATGGCAACCGTGGAACAGTGTCTGCTAGAACCAATAGGACCTAGAAGAGCAGATGATAAGTTTAATTATGCTGCAAAATCGATTGAGAAGACGGCGGCGTAGATGGTATGTACAACCAAGGGGCACGCAGAGTACGTCGTCACAGCATGTGACTAAAACGGACCAATCACGAGATGATATCCGCGCCGTTCTACGCACAGCAACAATTTTTGCCGTGCGCGCATCAAGCTACGCAGAGGGCCCATGCAGGCCAATTTGTCAGTCACGTGATGCAAT
Source organism: Phycodurus eques (assembly GCF_024500275.1). NCBI lineage: Eukaryota > Metazoa > Chordata > Actinopteri > Syngnathiformes > Syngnathidae > Phycodurus > Phycodurus eques. The sequence continues at coordinate 22,017,225 of NC_084541.1, read as the reverse complement.
GCGGGCGTTGTCGGCCGCACAACCGCGAGAGTATAAAGAGGCCTTTACAGGATATACTCATCGTCGGAGACCACTCCGGAAATCGGGGAGTTCGAGAAGAAGGAAAACCACCAATTATCCAAGTGGAGCAAAAAGGTCCACTTTTTGAGTGTCGTGGCTCCGAACGCAATGAAAAACAGCACTGCACTGAGTGGGTGCACAATGTATTGTTGACAATGGGAGGAATCAAATGCAGTCAAACAAGAATACTGCGCACTAAAAGCTTGAATAAAAAACTTAATACTTTCAAAGGTTGAAAAGCAAAGTATTAAGTATGACTAAAGTAGGTAGGTATAAATCTAGAAATATAGTCTTCAGTTTCTTGTTCATTTTTAATGCCAGGTACAACTAAAGGTACCGTAATTTCTCGTGTATAATGCGCATTCTTTTCCCCAAAAAATTGTCAAAAGTCAATAGCGTACATTGTGCATGGGTATAGGGACAAATGGGGGGAAAAAAAAAAAAAAAAAAAAAACTTTCACATTTTATAAATGTATGCCGCCATCTAGTGCTTATGAAGAAGCTGTACACTTTCATTCCAAAATCCTACAGCCAACTAGTGGTTATAAAAAGTGTGTAGCCTACACTTTCACTCCAATATGACAGGGGTATATATGACTGCATATACGTACAGTTTCCATACCCTGGCAGAATTTGTTAATTTGTATTTATTTATTATTATTTTTTTTTAATATGACTGATGACTGAACAACAACCATAATTTCTTTAAGGTTATGTTTTGTTTAACAATAATGCGTTTCTGAAATTCTTGACTGCTTAATTTGAATATCATTAAAATACAATTAAATGTGTTTCGTCTGGTCCTTCATGTTTTCTTTAAATAATTGTACCCATCTTACAAATTCTGCCTGGGTAATCAAACATATGAGCACAACTGTGTGTTTTCTAATTTACTAAATAAAAGTATAGCTGTGAATTTCAAAATAAGAGCAAGTAAATTAAAAAAATGATTAAGTGTTCAAACCAAGTGCTTAAATTCAGAATAATTCTTTGGGGGGGGGAAAAAAAAACACAAAAACAAAAAAAAAAAACCTAACAAAACACAGATAATACTTCATGTTTTGATCATATGGGTAGAAGAAAAATCATGTATTTAAAAATGCATTATACATAGGTAGGTTTTTCCAGAATTTTGAGGTCAACTTTGGGGTTGCGTATTATACATGGGTGCGCATTATACACAAGAAATTACGGTACTTTTGTTTGATGATAATGGATGATGATGACAAAATAGCTCATAAGAGAGCTGATATCTAGCGCTGGCCATTTTCTGTGGTTTTCTTGATAATAACCCAAATTATATTTAATAATGCAATTAAGATTTTGGATTCTTCAGGTAAAATGTCTTTAGTGGTACCAGGTGAACAAGAAATTGAAGAAAAAGGTTGGGGTGGTATTGTTTTTTTATGACTGTATACATCATAAATATACTACTTTTAGATGTACAATTTTATATACATGCAAACAGAAATATTCGTCATGATAATGCAAGCATTTATCTAATTATTTTTTAAAAAATGACTAATATTAAGAATTGGCTAAATCCATTACATAATTTTTCAAGTTTATCATAATGTTTTGAATTAATAAAAATAAAGCATTTGAAGTTATTTTGTCGGTTTTCATTGCACTGCTTTTACTGATGTACTTTATGCAGGTATAGTATCGAAGTCAGAATTTTTGTTACTGTGACACCACTAGTCCATATATTGTGAAACACTAGCAAAGCGCCGCCCACTGGCCAGGAGGTGAATTGATTCAGAGGATTTGTAGACTCAATAATAAATTTGGTGGGGGAGGGGAGGGTATTACAATTCATTGATGAATCAATATTTCTTCCCACCCCCAACTCTGTTGAGCATATTTTTATGTTTGAAATATTTGTCGATGGGTATACTCATTGGAATCTCCGTTATGACAAAAATCCCACCAATAAGATGAAAACATTTAGGGGACAGATTTAAAAATGGTCATTTTTAGGCCTTCATTTTGAAGAGTCACCATTCCTGTTCACTGCTATACAATGGGACGTCATGATTGTGTGACTGACCTCCTTACAGGTGACGTTCTCCAGGTCTTTCTGCATCATGATCTCCCTCAAACTGCTCTTAATCTCGCGCTCCGTCAACTCACGCTCCGTGGGCCTGCGCGCAGACAGATTAGGTCATGTGATCAGCCGCCGCTGCCCGGCAAGGACAGCGTCACTCCGTGGCACTCACGTGTCGGAGAAGAGGACGGGAGAGTCGGCTCGGTACGACTGCAGGTCCTGCATGGCGTTCCACTCGTTGATGAGAGCCTGGTCGGAGGAGACGCGGCTCTTGTAGTAGCTGACCCAGGTGAGGAACAAGCTACCTGGGAAGTAGTTGTGACATCGCGCCACCTCACAGGCTTTGTGCAGCGACTGCAGGGCCGACCTGCCAACGAGGAACACGAGGACACGCTTACTGGGACATTTCGCAGCCGTCGAGAAGAGGATCTGTTTGGGGCAGAGTGCGGACTCACCACATGGCCTGCACGGAGACGGGTTTGAACACGTGCACTCTGCAGTCTGTGGACACACTGAAGCCTCTGTGAGGAAGAGGAGACACGCTGATGAAGAAGACGCTGCGAATGATGATGAATGCGTTGACGAGTCCATACCCGTCTCCGTCTAGATGGATCAGCGTGTCGCTCCACAGGGGAAGAACCAAGCCCACGGAGCAGGAACTGAGGAGTACACCTCGTGCAGCAATACGTGCGATACGCCACTTTGCGTGTCAATACTTCGTGTTTGTACGCTGACGCTCACCTGTCCACAGGACTAAAGTCCACTCCGAGGACCACACTCTCCTCTGTGTCCTGCCTCCCGTTGGTGGACACCACCACCATGTAGCGCGTCATCAGAGTGTGAGCGCTCTCCAGTCGAACTGCCTGGATGGGGAACGACACAGCTGACACCTGACATGCAGCCTTACATTCTGTGTGTGTGTGTGTGTGTGTGTGTGTGTGTGTGTGCACGCGCACCCACCAGTTTGATGTTGTCCTCTGGTCTGAGGACAGTGAACATTGTCTGAAGATGCTGCTGGATGTCTCCTAAGAGCAATGCAAGAACGTCATTAACAATGACTTGTTGTCCACCTCTAGCCTAGCCTGTTAGCCTACCACCCAGTTGGTGGAGCGAGTTGTCCAGTGACCAAAGGGTCACTGGTTCAAATCCAGGCTACGACTGTCCGCATGTCAAAGTGTCCTTGAGCAAGACACTGAACCCTAATTTGCTCCTGGTGGGCCTGGGAGCACCTTGCATGGCAGCAGTCGCCCATTGGTGCGTGTGAGTAGGTGAATGTGAGTCTTTGTAAAGCGCTTTGGGCACTGTGATGGTGTAGATAAAGCACTAAGTGCAGTCCATTTACCATTTACGAGGCCCGCTAGACAAACTGATTTGCCAAAGCAACAGGTGGCGTTATAATGCGAACATTTAAGACTGTTTTAGCCAATCGGAAGGAAAAACACCAAGGCAGAAAGAAGTCAAATATGACAACATAAATTAGTGATGCACTGGACTAAAAATCCTTGGCCAAAAACAAAAAAACAAAATGAGGAACCCAAGGCCGAAAACCGAAACACCAAAAGAAAGTACTATGCCAATTATGAGTAAAATTGCATTATGGGTATGACTGCAGAGCTGCCAACCTATAGCAATTCACTTCCCCGATAGTTTGTCTGAATTTCCATATTTTTAAAAATATGTCAAGAACATAGCGGGAGAGTTATTGCAGTATATTATGTAATAGGATAAAAATAATTCTACAGACTATTCAATTACACAAGATAATCATTACTTTATAGTCGTAATTGTAATTTATGGCTTTAATATTTGTTATTTTAATGTATTTATTGCATCAACCTTGTAATGGCGGATGCACGCTATTTTTGTATCCACTATTGCTGCTGAAACGATGCAAATTTCCCCATTGTGGGACAAATAAAGGTCATCGTATATTGTAAATATTTATATTATTATTAATGTATTTTTAAACTTGGATGCCCCTTTTCTCAAGCAGCACAACGGACTAGCGGTGATGTGCTAAGTCATATCCAGTTTCTGGTTCCAGTCCCTGTATGCAGTCTAGCGTTATCGTGTGTTACAGTATTTTCTCTCTAGACACTTAATTTGCGCTCCAAAGTTGGTTACCCTTCACTCTAAAGTGGTTCCAGCCAGACCTTTGTGACCCAAACATGTATTTCATGCAACTTCAAGTCACGATATCTTAGCAATTAGCATAGCTTAATCTTTTTGCTATTAATTATCATTATTTCTCCTTTGGTGATAACAATATCTTATTTGCTGCCATGGAGGCGACGATTAGTGACTTATGCTGCGTGACAACGGATGCAAAGCGACTGTTAGCCTCCGCAGCTCGGCATTGTATTTAGCTGCGTTAGCTGTAGCCTGCAAGTATCTGGGGCGGCACAAAATAGCATGCAACAAGCATGACCCGATACGAACAGCAGAAAGCAGGGAGGTTGGGAGACTGTTCAATGTGGACGTTCCGTTTTTCTCTCTTTTTTATTTATTTATTTATTTTTACACAATATAGAGCACACGACCACACGCTGTCCGCGGTTTTTGCATGTGTCGTTACAATATCCTGTTTTCCACGTTTTCTCTCTTTGACATAAATTGACATTTGGTCTGAAACCCAAAATGCACTTTTGGGCCATTTTTCGGCCGAAGAGTTTCAGTCGCCAGAAACTCGGTGCATAAGTAAGTACTGTAAATATGAAAAAAATTTCTTCACCTGCATGTTTGCTGCGCAGTTCGGAGAAGTGGGATCCAGAGGAGGACGAGGAGCCATTTCCCCGAGGCAAGAAGAGTGCGGCCCCTTTAACGGTCAGGAAACTTTCACTGATGCTGGACACAAAAAAAGAAAACTAACATGTGACGTTCATCGGGGAAGATTCGCGATCCAAGACACGTTGAGACCGTTCACCACCGCTGTCGTTTCTGATGCCGGATGTTGCCAGGTGTAGCTAATGAGCTCAATCTGCCTTCCAGTCACCGCTGGCTAAGCAGTCAGGCTCACAAGTTTTACCGGCTGCAGGGAGCAGCGCATTGGGGAAGACAAGAGCTGATGCCGCCGAATTGAAGCGCGCATATTACCGCGACATATGTTTGAAGTGCCAATGGTCAATGTGGGTTCACGTTAGTTCTCGCAGGTAGCTAGCTAGCTGCCTTCTTCATCAATGCACGAGCCGCTAATCCCACTTTGGTTGTCATGCTGAGCAGCGGCGGCTGCGCTGGCTCGAGACAGGCCCAAAGCTAGTTATTTGGGGGCCCAAGGCAAACATAGCCTTTCGAGGCTTGTGTTGATTACACAATAACACTCTAAGTAAATACACAACTCTTCACAAGAATGTAATAGAACCTCCACAGTCCAACGCCTCTAATTTAGAATTCAGGTAATTCACCATACAGTCTGTTAGGTTAGGTGTTTGCCCCCTTCCTGATTTCGCTCTTTTTTTTTTCTTGTCTCTTTGTCACACAAATTATTCCCATCATCAAACACATTTAAATATTATTCAAACAACAAGTAAATAATGAAAAAATTTTTTTAATGAAGATTTGTTTTATTAAAGGAGAAAAAAAAATCCAAACCTACATGCCCCTGTGTGGAAAAAAGTGATCTCTTCCCCTCCCCGTTAAAACATAACTGTGGTTTCTCATACCGAAGTTCAATTTCTGAAGCCACACCCAGGTCTGATACTGCCACACCTGTTCTCAATCAACAAATCACTTGAACAGGACCTGCATGAAAGAGTGAAGTAGACCAAAAGATCCTCAATAGCTAGACATCATACTGAGATCTAAACTTCAGGAACAAATAAAAACGTAATTGAGATCTATCAGTGTGGAAAAGGTTATAAAGCCATTTCTAAAGCTTTGGGACTCCAGCAAACCACATTGAGAGCCATTATCCACAAATGGCAAAAACACATAACAGTGATGAACCTTCACAGGAGAGGCCGGCTGACCAAAATTATCCCAGGAGCGCTGCGACGACTCATTCAAGGTCACAAAAGACCCCACAACAACATCCAAAGAACTGCAGGCCTCACTTGCCTCAGTTAAGGTCAATGTTCATGACTCCATCATAAGAAAAAGACTGGGCAAAAACGGCCTGCATGGTAGTGTTCCAAGACGAAAACCACTGCTGAGAGCAAAGAACGTTAAAGCTTGTCTCAATTTGGCCAGAAGACATCGTAATGATCCCCAAGAATTTTGGGAAATTACTCTGTGGTCTAACAAAACAAAAGTTGAACTTTCTGGAAGGTGTGAATCCCATTACATCTGGCATAAAAGCAAAACCGCATTTCAGGAAAAAGAACAGCGTACCAACAGCAAAATATGGTGGTGGTAGTGTGATTGTCTGGGGCAGTTTTGCTGCTTCACGATTAGGGTTGGGCATCGCTTCAATTTGAGCGATTCCGGTCCCGAGTCCAGTTCATCATTGAAATTCCGGTTCCAAGCGGTTCTCGATTCAAATTCTTTTAGGGGGCTGGGTTTAGAAAGTTTGCATGGTTTAAATAAGGGGTGTCCAAATGATGAACATCCATTTCCTTAGCAGCCCGCAGCATAGACAAAAATTCACATTTTACTCTGGGTTCTGTATAACCAGTATCAATACAAAAACCTATGAACTAAAAAAAGGCATTGTGTGTGGAACTAACCCAATTGACTTAATGTTCATTAATTAATGTTTCAGCTAAAAGTTAAATATAGCATTGTTAAAATAGTTATTTGTGACAGTTTTATCAGGTTTATACAGCGGCTGAAATAAGTATTTAACGTCACCATTTTTCTCACTAAATATACTTCCAAAGGTCCTATTGACCAGATTTCACCAGATGTTGGGAACAACCCAAGTGATCCATACATACAAAGTAAGTAGAACAAATAAGATCAGAAATTAAGGTGTGTGTAAACATGTGAAATGACAAGAAAAAAGTATTGAACACATGAAGGGGGGTGCAAAAAGGCATGGAGAGCCAAGACAACACTTAAAATCTATCAATAATCAAACAGCAATCCAGCCCCTTATCAGTGCAAAAGAATATCGGCTGGTTCAGTCCTAATTGCTGGCCTACAAATAGGTCTCATTGCTTGTACCCGTCTCATGATGGGTAAAAGCAAAGCACCGTCTCAAGACCATCGCAAACTAATAGTTGGAAAACGTAACGATGGCAATGGTTACCCCCTCCTTGAGCCGTCACCTTGTCGTGGTGGAGGGGTTTGTGTGTCCCAGTGATCCTAGGAGCTAAGTTGTCTCGGGCTTTATGCCCCTGGCAGTGTCACCCATGACAAACAGGTCCTAGGTGAGGGACCAGACAAAGCACGGCTCAAAGAGCCCCAATGATGACGACAAACAATGGACTTCGTTTTCCCTTGCCCGGACGCGGGTCACCGGGGCCCCCCACTGGAGCCAGGCCTGGTGGTGGGGCTCGAAGTGGTGGTGGTGGGGCTCTCTTCCACTCTGGAGTTACCCACGGTGAGAGGCGCCAAGCAGGTGTGGGTTTACTTATTGCCCCCTGGCTTGGCGCCTGTACGTTGGGGTTCACCCGGGTGGACGAGAGGGTAGCCTCCCTCCGCCTTCGGGTGGGGGGACGGGTCCTGACTGTTGTTTGTGCCTATGCACCAAACAGCAGTTCAGAGTACCCAGCATTTTTGGAGTCCTTGGATGGGGTGCTGGAGAGCGCTCCCGCTGGGGACTCCATCGTTCTGCTGGGGGAATTCAATGTTCACGTGGGCAATGACAGTGAGACCTGGAAGGGCGTGATTGGGAGGAACGCCCCCTCCGATCAGAACTGAGCGGTGTTCTGTTATTGGACTTCTGTGCTCATCACGGATTGTCCATAACGAACACCATGTTCAAGCATAATGGTATCCACACGTGCACTTGGCACCAGGACACCCTAGGTTGCTGTTCGATGATCGACTTTGTGGGTCGTGTTATCGGACTTGTGGCCGCATGTCTTGGAGACTCGGGTGAAGAGAGGGGCGGAGCTGTCAACGGATCACCACCTGGTGGTGAGTTGGCTCCGATGGTGGGGGAAGATGTCGGTCCGACTTGGCAGGCCCAAACGTGTGAGGCTCTGCTGGGAACGTCTGGCAGCATCCCCTGTCGGAAAGAGTTTCAACTCCTACCTCCGACAGAACTTTGCTTATGTTCCGGGGGAGGCGGGGGACATTGAGTCCGAGTGGACCATGTTCCGTGCCTCCATTGCTGAGGCAATGGAGGCAAAAACTCGGGCATGGGAGGAGTTCGGTGAGGCCATCCGGCGTCTTAGGAGAGGAAAGCAGTGCACAACCAACACTGTGTATAGTGGGGATGGGGCACTGCTGACCTCGACTCGGGACGTTGTGAGTCGGTGGGGAGAATACTTCGAAGACCTCAATTCCACCGACACGCCTTCCAATGAGGAAGCAGAGTGTGGGTTCTCTGAGGCGGGCTCTCCTATCTCTGGGTTTGAGGTCACCGAGGTAGTTAAAAAGCTCCTCGGTGGCAGGGCCCCGGGGGTGGATGAGATTCGCCCGGAGTTCCTAAAGGCTCCGGATATTGTGGGGGTGTCCTGGTTGACACGCCTCTGCAACATCGCGTGGACATCGGGGACAGTGCCTCTGGATTGGCAGACTGGGGTGGCGCTCCCCCTTTTTAAGAAGGGGGACCGGAGGGTGTGTTCCTAGTACAGGGAGATCACACTCCTCAGCCTCCCTGCTAAGGTCTATTCAGGGGTGCTGGAGAGGAGGGTCTGTCGGGAAGTCGAATCTCAGATTCAGGAGGAGCAGTGTGGTTTTCGTCCTGGCCGTGGAACAGTTGACCAGCTCTACACCATCGGCAGGGTCCTCGAGGGTGCATGGGAGTTCGCCCAACCAGTCTACATGTGTTTTGTGGACTTGGAGAAGGCGTTCGACAGTGTCCCTCGAGGAGTCCTGTGGAGGGTGCTTCGGGAGTATGGGGTACCGAACCCCATGATACGGGCTGTTCAGTCCCTGTATGACCGGAGTCAGAGTTTGCTCCGCATATCCGGCAGTAAGTCGGACTCGTTCCCGGTGAGGGTTGGACTCCGCCAAGGCTGCCCTTTGTCACCAATTTTGTTCATAACTTTTGTTAGATATATTGTAGAAGTTATCATTTATTTGCTTAGCTTGCATTAGTATTATGGACAATGTTTAGAAAGAAAGATGTCTCGCCTTCAAGAAGATGACTCAGCAGGAATCATCTGAGAGAAGGACGTGGCCGGGACGTGGCAGGTGCCATGTTTTCACCTTGAAACCCTACCCTTAGTGTGTTGTGTCTTGTAGCTTAGTACGTTATGTCTTGTAAACTTAGAAACCTCCCTATTTTCAAATAAATGCAGGAGCGACGGGAGAGATTGTTTAGAGCGTGTTGAGAGGCTGTAACCTGAACAATCTCCCATGCGCCCTCCTCATGAGTAAAATGACCAACGTCTTCATTCCTTTTGTGTTTATTCATTATAATGTTTGGTGAGATAAATCCAACAACTTTTATGGACAGAATTTCTAGGCACAGCCGAGGCGTAGAGGGGGTTCGGTTTCGTGGCCTCAGTATTGGATCTCTGCTTTTTGCAGATGATGTGGTTCTGTCGGCTTCATCAAACCATGACCTCCAACTCTCACTGGACCAGTTCGCAGCAGAGTGTGAAGCGGCTGGGATGAGAATCAGCACCTCCAAATCTGAGACCATGGTCCTCAGTCGGAAAAGGGTGGCATGCCGTCTCTGGGTCGGGGATGAGATCCTGGCCCAAGTGGAGGAGTTCAAGTATCTTGGGGTCTTGTTCACGAGTGAGGGAAGAATGGAACGGGAGATTGTCAGGCGGATCGGTACAGCGTCTGCAGTGATGGGGACTTTGTATCGGTCCGTTGTAGTAAAGAAGGAGCTAAGCCGAAAGGCGGAGCTCTCAATTTACCGGTCGATCTACGTTCCTACCCTCACCTATGGTCACGAGCGCTGTGCGTCGTGACCGAAAGAACAAGATCCCGGATACGAGCGGCCGAAATGAGTTTCCTCCGCAGGGTGTCCGAGCTCTCCCTTAGAGATAGGGTGAGAAGCTCGATCATCCGGGAGGATCTCAGAGTAGAGTAGCTGCTCCTCCACATCGAGAGGAGCCAGATGAGGTGGCTGGGGCATCTGATTCGGATGCCTCCTGGACGCCTCCCTGGTGAGGTATTCCGGGCACGTCCCACCGGGAGGAGACCCCGGGGACGACCCAGGACACACCGGAGAGACTACGTCTTTCGGGTGGCCTGGGAACGCCTCGGGATCCCCCCGGAAGAGCTGGATGAAGTGGCTGGGGAGAGGGAAGTCTGGGCGTCCCTGCTAAAGCTACTGCCCCCGTGACCCGACCCGGATAAGCGGTAGAAAATGGATGGATGGATGGGCAATGGTTAAAGGCACATAGCCAAGCTTCTGAATGTTCCAGTGAGCACGGTTGGGGCCAAAATACGTAAGCGGAAAGCCAATCATACCACCATAGATTTGCCTTGATCAGGTGCTCCTCGCAAGATTTATGACAGGAGTGCAAAGAATAATCAAAAGAGTTGTCCAAGGACCACCGGTGGAGCACTTCAGAGACCTGGAATTAGCAGGCACTGTTGTCACAAGGAAAACTGAGTGTAATGGCCGTGGCCTGTATGCATGCTCATCACGCAAGACCCTATTGCCGGAAAAAAAGGGCATATAAAAACTCGTTTAAAGTTTGCTGAACAACATTTGGACAACCCAGTTAAATACTGGGAGAATAAAGCGCAAAGCTGAACTGTTTGGATGCCAAAATCCACACCACATTTGGAGGAGAAATGGCACTGCACATCACCCTAAAAACACCATACCAACAACTGAAGTTCGGAGGTGGGAACATGATGGTGTGCGGCTGCTTTTCTACAAATGGTACTGGTAAACTTCACATTGTTGAAAGAAGGATGAATGGGCAAATGTACCGAGACATTCGTGACAAAAATCTGCTGCCATATACGAGGATGATGAAAATGAAACAGGGGTGGACATTTCAGCAGGATAATGATCGAAAACATACTGCTCCACATCCTTCCCATCTTTATCCCTCGGTCTGGCCAACCTGTATAGATCATTTTCTCCTCCTTTAGTGTCCAACCTGGCATACGTCGTCATATGCCTCTTGTTTGGCCTTTGCCACCTCTACCTTTGCCCTATGTCACATCTCAATGTATTCCTTTTGCCTCTCCTCGGTCCGCTCAGTGTCCCACTTCTTCGCTAACTTTTTTCCTTGTATGATTTCCTGTACGGTGAGGTTCCACCACCAAGTCTCCTTCTCTCCTTTCCTGCCAGAAGATACACCAAGTACTCTCCTGCCTGCCTCTCTGATCACCTTGTCATATACAGTAAATGAACAAGTCATTTAAATAGACACATTGCTCCATTTTGTGATCGGTTATCATTTTTTTAAACTTCCTGATCGTGTAAAGCCTATCTTATTTGTTCTACTTTCTTTATATGTGTATATTTACTTGGGTTGTTCCCCACATCTGGTGAAATTTTCAGGTCAATAGCACCTTTGGAAGTATATTTAGTGAGAAAAAAGTTGACGTGTTAAATATTTATTTCAGCCATTGTATGTGCAAGTTTTAACTTGAATTCCTGTTTTAAGCATATAGCCTTTTATTTTGAAGGGTAAACACCGGAACTCTGCATTTTGGCACGAAAGGGGTTCCACACGACACCGGTGAGATCGAAAGTAAAACGAGACAGCAATCAAATGTTCTGTAAAACGTTGATTCCTTTACCTACCAACCGATGAGGCACAAAGTTAGTGTTTGTGATGCTGTGAGACAAAGTTTGTGTGAATTTTGTCCCAATTCATTGTGATATAAAGTTGCTAGTTTGACCTTTGGTGGAGTTTTACTTCAATGTTAAGCTTGTAATGAGACTGTTTCTACTTCCAGTATGGTAAAATATTTTATATTTTGTTTTTGTCTCTGTTATCAGCTTACGGTACATTGGGTTGAAGACTAAAATAAACGCTAAAAAACATCAGTGCAAGAGTGCAACCCACCGTTTAACTTGTTAGCTGCCTCAATGTTGGCATAAATATGACTTGACTGAAATTCCGAACGGTGCAGGCTGATGCGCAGACCGGGAGGGAGTCCAACAGAAACATTTTTATGTGCATTTAAACATAAATAGGCCTGTGCATAAATTTGGACACCCTAAAATCCATGAGTATTCGTATTTTTTTCCAAGATGCTTCTGGCTCATCCAGATGTGCTCTTAGATACCTCATGCGACTCTTCTTGTGACAAACACTCAGGAAAGACTTTTTGCACATCACCCTTCCAATGAGCTCTTCCTGGTGCAGAGTATCCTGGACTGTGGAGCGATGAACAACTATACCATCAGCAGCCAGATGTTTTTTTAGTTCTCTGGAAGTGGTCTTTGGCTTGTCTGCGACCATTCTAACAATTCTTCGTCTGTGCCTTTGCTGTATTATTTTCGCCCTACATCTTTCCTTCACAAGAACTATTCCTGTAGCCTTCCATTTCCGCACTATATTACTGACTGTGGAGACAGAGAGTCCAAACCTTCCAGATAACTTGTACCCTTCTCTTAATTCATAATAATGAATTACATTAGTTTTTAGGTCAGTGGTGAGTTGTTTAGAGGCCCCCATGTTGCCACTCTTAGAAATAACCAAGGACAAGCACACCCAGCAACTACCGGTGTTATATAGACTTCTTCATGATTGGTTCCACCTGTCTTTGTAACTGACGGTCTAACGAGCTAATCAATGCAATTTTGTGCTGCAGCCTGTCAGCTATAAATCCCGAGAGGCCTTGAAATGAACGTGAATAAAAAGGTGCCCAAACTTTAGCACATCCCATTGTTTATATTCATACTCAAACTACTGCGATTGGATGGCGACCAGTTCAGGGTGTACCCCACCTCTCGCCCAAAGTTAGATGGAATAGGCGCCAGCACACCGGCGACCCTGATGAGGATAAACGGTTCAGAAACAGATGGATGGATTTCACACACTTGGCAATTTTTGTATCCATTTATTTATTGTCCGGTTTGTTAAGAAGACTTTTCTGATGTATCAAATTTGCAAGACACTTTTTTGATCTGTTTGTTTGCACTTTGAGTGTGTGTGTGTGTGTGTGTGTGTGTGTGTGTGTGTGTGGAGGGGATTTTTGGACAGCAACCAGCTGTGAATCTGTCAAGTCTAACACGATGAACGGGATTCCAAATTGAGAGTGGGACAGCGTACCCATCCGGAACACACATTAAAACATGTTTGTGTTCCTGTTAAACGTAAAGTGCAATTCGGATCAGAACTGGAATAAAGCTTCTTTGACAACAGCAGATTCTGTCCCTACATTATTATTGTTACGTATATATATATTTTATATCTGACCTGCGAGGTTGAGAGCGTCGATCATCCTCTCCGCTGCCAGACTCCTGAAAGGAAAAATGAGAATGTCATTATTAGCACAATGCTGTACTATCATAATTTGAACTTGTTCCAATAAACATTTTTAAAAATTAGTGTTGTCAAGAAACACACAATTACACAGTGCATACAATAGCTGTGGTCAATTATTACCTACCTTATTACTGAGTCAAATAAAAAAGTAAATTCTGTATCATAATATGTACGCAACAATAAGAAACAAATTGACAGTTTGACTCTGTGTGTCCTCCATTTTTAGTACATACAGTAATCACTAAACATGCACTCACACACACACACCAAATCAGAGAAGAAAAACACCTTGTGATGTAATGTTTACCACTGCACTGGCTTGGAGTGTTGATGTTCTTTTGACGAGAGACGAGGCACACGTGGTAGTTAAGTATAGATACGAGTGTTAAAAAAATAAATAAATTTAAAAAATGGTAAAAGTACTGATTAAACTCCTGCACTTTAGTAAAGGTTAAAAAAAAACTTAAATTTACTTGGTAAAAATGATTTTCTGAAATCAACAGATGAGATTACTAAAATGTATAAAATATTAAAACCTGCAGTCAGAATCATTCACTCATTCCCAACTCCCTAATCACTACAATGGGAGTTTTCTACAGTGGACTGGTACAGTGCACCAATCATTCAGACATGTCCTCCATCTCTCCACATCATGTTATCATTTGTGGAACTTGAAAAAAACAACAACCATAGTTTGACAACTAAGGAGTAGAAAGTACAAATATCAGACTTCAAATATAGGAAGTAAAAGTCAAAAGTTGTCTGAAAAAAATACATGCTCAAGTATTTAAAAAAAATCTATGTACAGGAACAAAGTTGTTTGTATTTGATGGTTTGGTGACACGTAACTCACGTCAACAATCACAGCCAACTGCTAGCTTAGCACACACACACACACACACACACACACTGGAGAACATTCAAGATGGCTGACTTGACGGCTGCCAGCAATCGCGATCACCACGCGTGACCTCGCCAAACCGGTTTGCTGTTCACAAAAGGAGCACAAACATACACACACGCGTCGGTTGACATGTTGGGAAGTAACCCCGAGCGAGAACGATGGCTTCCTAATTGTCATCAAGTTGAGCTTTCATTCATTGATCTTGTGGACGCACATCACAACGACCGCCTGTCCTCGAAACTCAACAACTCACAACTCAAGCAGGAAAAGAAAAATACACTTCGAAAGTCAACACAGACGCTTCCGTTTCCATTAACAGTGCTTTGCTTCTTTTTACACATGCATGACATTTTAAATATTACTACAGCCACAGTTTTGACCCTGAAAATGTCATCTCTATTGGCATTATTTCCTATGGGAATGTGTTCAAAATGGTGGACCGGCATTCCGGAACAAAGTGTGTTCAACCGTGCAGGTTGAATCTTTTATTTACAATTTGGACAAGTCGCTCATCTGCTGCAACGAAAGGTTCCCTTTTTGGCAAGATTTCATCAAATCAAATCACAAATGACGGCATCGTGTGTGTAGTTGCGTGTGCGCACCTGCTCTCCCGCTTTGCATCCACGCGCATAAAAAGGACTAACATGAAGTGGGAGGCCGACATGCATAAAGACTGAGAGCCCAAAGCAAGCGTCGATGCGGGGAGGATACTTAGTGGAAAACACAAAACGAGGGTGGGCGAATAAACCCAGACGGAAGCGGAATTCAAACTTCAACTTTTTGACGAAGCGGTTTTTTTTTGTCGGTTCCACCGACAGGAAGTGCCTTCACCTCTCTCCCAAAAGAAGCAAAACACCGCTATCGTTCATATTCTGTTCAAATGTGTGGCTACATACAGAAGCACACCATCTTGTTTACTACGTTCGTATTAGTGAAGTACTCGTGTACTTGCAAGTTAATTCGGGATGAGTTAGTGCGCTTGGCGCATGCGCACGAACACAAAGGCGAGTCCGTTTGTGACAGTCGGCAGCCGCGACCAAAAAATACTAAATAAAATAACTACAAACGCGACAAAGAAACATGGATAAAGAAGCAAGGAGTGAGAGGACGGCGTGGAAGCTCTTACAGATACGCAGGGGCTGGAGGTGGTGCTGGGGGTCGGGGAACGCTGCACGGTCACCAGCGCCATTCAGCGAGCCGCCAGACGCCAACACCTGAGCAGCACGGAGAACATAATGGGCGGCCGAGACGGATTCAAGGTGAGCGTCGGTCGGTCGGTCGGCGGCGTCTTCTGTCATTACTCCCTTGGCCTCTCCATGGCTGGCTGGGGACTCCGGAGTCCGGGTACTGTTGGAGCGTATTGGATTGTTTGACTGCTCGACGGCTCCTCCCCGCGTCCTCTGAGCCGCGCATGCGCAGTTGCGCACATCGGCCGCGTCGGGGCGGTGTGGTGCCTTGTCGAGCCTCAGCCGCCGGGTGAGTGCAAAAGCAATAGTGTTGTTTCCTTCAGAGAAACGAATCTTTTAGTGAACGAACTGAACCGAATCAGTTGATGAAATGATTCGTTCATTTATCTTGGCCACCACCCGCCGCCAGGCAAGCGAGTCGGCTGGGAGCGGAAACGTAACTGCTGAAGGGGTCTGTCACTCACTTCTGAATCTTCGGTGAATGACCAATGAGCAGCCAGCGTACAGGCGGGGGCGGGACACCATTAAACATACTGCCATGTGATTTGCGATTCGCCAGCGTTGCCACTCACCTCGGCGAGTGACCAATGAGCAGCCAACGTCAGTCAGCGCCGTGGAGGCGAGGGAGGGACTTAAGTGAACTGAGTGATTCGTTCAGTGAACTGGTGTACTGAGGAACTGAAGAGTGATTCGTTCAGGGAGGGAATAAAGTGAATTACGTGATTCGTTGAGTGAACTGGTGTACTGACGAACTGAAGAGTGATTCGTTCGTGGAACTTATCGTTCGCGAGTGATTCGTTCGTTTTTGATCCGCTAAGGAGCGATGTACTAGTACGATAAGTGATTCGTTTGCGCAAGGAATGACGTACTACGCAGTGAACGTACTCATGAATGATTTTAACCGCAAGGCCTGACGTCCTTGCGGGATAGCTTTCACGAGCGCTTTCACTTTCTTCAAGCTAACGGCTAATGTTGCAGTCAAGCACATGAAAACAAGCACACATTTTAAAAAGATCTAAATTAATAATGCATGTTTTTACGTACACATACATATTACCTCTAATGCGATTGTTCAAGCTTTTTATTTCATAATATTAATAATAACAATACATTAAACTTCTACAGCGCTTCTCAAGACACTCAAAGCCGCTTTCCACTTATCAGATGACAATAACAGTAAAGTGAGTGAGCAGGAAGCCCGGCTGGCGGGGGTTGGTGTCAGCGACGTTTTCCACCGCGGTGGAATACAGAAAAGTCACGCCGGCTGGCGAGAGCCTCCCTTGAACGTCAGGGGACGCGGAAGAATGGTCAGTAGCTGAGCTCGCTGCACGCATGTTCGCGGCTCACAACCGAGAGCTTGCTGAGAGAGAGATGGGTAGGTGATCATTTAGCCCAAGTTTTTATTTTATTTTATTTTTTATTTTTTCTATAATCTCCTCACCTTTCCTAGTTTACAATACAATAACAAAGACAACGCATAGTGCTTCGGTGAATGTGTTGAGTGACCGTGAACCTCAGGGATGGATCATTAACTGGTGATTTTGTGAAAAAGAACTGAACGATTCGGTGAACGAATCTTTTTAATGAACTGATTCGAATGGTTCCTTACACTCAAAATAACTGCCGTGCCCATCCCTAAAAAGCAAACCTCACCTGAAACCTAAACTTCCTCATGAAACAGTCATCACGCACATGACATGACAGATGCATTGGAAATCAACTTTGTTCTTTTCTTGTCTTCAGCTTCCCTCACAGAGTTCAAAACTGTGTAAAATTAAATGCAAGTAAAAATTACATTGGAACTCAATAGCATTTGGTGTTTATATGGACTACTGTATTCCAAAGGATTTGTTAATTTTCGAATGTTTATTTAATCAAATCTACAAGTAGTAACTATTTGTATAGGACCAACGGCGCCATCCAGTGGAAAATAGAATTACAATAAAACTGTACATACCGTTTCGACAATGTTACATTGCGTTAATCGGAGGTGATCTGAAATCTGACCGTGTAACGAGGAAACAAATATCACTCAAATGAAAAAAAAGTTGTTTTGATAATCATTCGTCATGCTATTTTGTTTCACAGTAGTCGCATTTTCGCTACACAAGAGCAAACCCGTGTCAGAAGAGTAGGTGAAAATTCCAACTTTGTTGTAAGGTGCTATTTATGTGTCTGGCATTAATGCCCACACGAAATCAGGCATATAACTTTAATTTCATTATTTTTTTCAACTTGACACAATAAAACGTCGAATATGCTGAACGAGTTCAGCCTAAGCAAACAAAGATGGCAGTGCCTGGTAAACAGTAAGTGCTAACACACACGAATCGACGGTTTAGGAATATTTTAGGGTTTTTAAAGATTGTAAATTAAAGACGATGCGATTGGCTGTTCGTTACTTTTCTTCGTGGTGAGACATCTTGGAAATATTAGTTTACCGGCCCTGCTGCTAATCCAGCTAACGATGTGCTAACTGGAAACTGAAATAGGAGGGTAAGAAGCTGCGTAATGTGTTTAATTTGCCTCATTCTGCTCGTTTAACCAATTGTTTTCTCTTTCTTGAACGTTTGCTTCCACCCCAGAAACACAGTCGTGTTGTCACATTTCAAGAAAATTTGATAAACGTACTCGTCAGTATCCTGTTTACTAATACACTACTCAGTGAATGCGTTGTAATAGGGATACGTATGGTGTTAAGTGAGTCATAGACTTGTTTTTTTTTAATTTATTTATTGAGAATCCTCTTTTTAAATCAGGTACGGGCTTATCCTGCCTCAGAAGAATTGTTTGACTAAGCCAACACGTCTCCAGAAACATTCTGTGTTTGGGGATGACTCCGACGATGAGGTAGATCAATAACTCCATAAATGTCTGCAGTACATTTATGTTTCAAAGAGGAGATATGAATGAATGTTTGTATTGAACCAGACATCTGTCAGGGAGAGTCTGCAAAAAGAAGCAGCGAAGAAGAAGACGATGAGGCAGGTGAGACAAAGATTTATTTTGCGTGTTTTGTGACTTTCTTCTGAGCGCTATTGTGACGCGATTGGCGGGCTTGGGCGTGATGTGCGTTTGCAGACTCAGCTGGAAATGAAGAAGGCCTTGGAAGAGGACAGTACCGTGTACGACTATGATGCCGTGTACGACGACATCCAAAAGCAGAGGCTGGTCAACAGTCAAAAAGTTTTGTTGGGGGCAGAAAAGAAGGTAAAGTCGTCACTCAAACGAACCTGTGTGATTTATTTATTTGTTTAAGTCCAGGGAGTGAGTGAGTTTTGCGTTGCCGCTTGCAGCCAAAGTACATCCACCAGCTCATGAAGGCGGTGGAGAGCCGCAAGAAGGAGCAGGAACGTCGGGAGGAGAGGAAGATCCAGAAGGAGCGCGAGGCGGAGGGCGAGCAGTTTGCCGACAAGGAGGCGTATGTCACCTCGGCCTACAAGCGTAAGCTGCAGGAGCAGGAGGAGGAAGAAGAGCGCGAGCGGAGGGAGGCCGCCATTGAAGGTCAGACCTGCGAGACATGACCTTCAAAGAAAATCTCTCACTTTGTGTGTGTGCGCGCGATATAAGATCGTCCTGATAGTTAAGTATGAATTAATGGATTCATTGGCCAGCCCTCGTCAAACCCTTCACAGCACAAGGCCGCTTTGACACACTATCACGTCCCAAAATAAATGTTTCAAACGTCCAAAATAAAAAAAAAATATGAGAGATGAATTAAGCAATTGCTCATTTCAGTTTTTTTTTTTTTTTTCCTCATCAGCTGCTTTGGACGTGAGGAAACAAAAAGATCTGAGCGGCTTCTACCGACATCTTCTGAACCAGACTGTAGGAGAAGCAGCTGTCCCGGATCGCTTGGCTAACAAGTACATTTTCTCAGAAAAACCTTATACCAAATATATATTTATACACACACACGTTAATATTTAACTCAAAACATTATTTTATGTGGGCTCTTCCACAGAAGTCAAAAGTCAGAAGATGTAATGGTTCCAGAAACATCTCAGACAACTGTTGACATCACGTCAAGTCCCGGAAGTGATGGCGAAGACGCCCACGAGAAGAAAAACAGATTCCACAGGACCGCCTGCGCCGCCTCGTCCTCACATTCCAAACGACATTACAGACTGAGGTCGCCCTCATCAGGAAGTGAGTGTGAGAGAGAAAGAGATGTGTGCAGAAAGAAAGGGCGAGACAAGGACGAGTCACACGGCAAGAGGAGGCAAGACCGTGATGGCGAGAGTCACCGAAGCAGACTCCAAGACAGAGAGAGGGAAGAAGACGGCAGGAGGATGTCGGATAAAGATGAAGGGAGAGAGGAAAAGATGAGGAACGATGAGGACGGAAACAAAGCACCGAGAGGAAAGAAGAAGGATGAAGGATGCGAGAGGGAGGATGAAGGGGAGAAAGGCGAAAATGTGATGGTAGTGAACAAGTTCGCCAAACGTTCCGACGAGCAGACTCTGTGCTCGGCCAGAGATCGATACCTCGCCCGCCAGATGGCGCGCTCGGCAGCCAAATGCTACATTGAGCGCGACGAAGACTGACTGCCACTGCACACCGGTCCCCAGCTTCTCACCCAAATGTTCAAAGAAAGAAAATTGTGTGATCAAATGTAGAGTGACAATAAAATCCTTCCTATTTGAGTGTGGCTCCCATGAACATTGAAGACAGGTGAGCAGTCCCTATTTGATCAGAGTACCATATGACGGACTTGTGGAAAACCTGAGGCAAGTCAACACAGTATGCCATTTAGATTTGTATCAATCTTTAGTGATTATAGATTACAATATTCAGCAGCATTGTAGTGCAAACGTTTGAGGATGAATTGGAAAAAAGGAAGCTGGTATTACAGTCTGAAATTAGTAAGTGTGCAATTAAGGTTATTAAAAGCTTCCCACTCATTTCTAAACCAATCCTCAGCAAATTTCATCAGGATTCATTTTGTTCAGGTTCATGTAAATAGCAATTGGGGAATAAGAGTATAATATTGTTTCATGAAGACAAGAGGCAAAATACAAAAAACTTTAGTTTCCACAGCTTTTTATTCAATAGTGCAAGAATGGATGTTGGGGAAAACACTTCAGAAATTGGCTTCTGCAGCCGCTCGTCACTGAAGAGAGCGACTTGAACAAAAGACGCAATATCTACGACTGCCACGTCTCCAGTGAGGCGGGCACAGCATAACCCTCTGAAAGCTGCAGGGAGAGAAAAGCAAACATTAATCCCACTCAATCCTTCAATCTGACATCCATTAGATCATATTTCTTTCGTGTTCAGAAAACCGAGCATCACCATTGAACATCTGACGGTAATTCCAGCTGTTTCAGTTTCAATTTCATCACAACACAAGATGCCAATTGGCACCAAAGACTTCAATCTGCAACACTCACCTGATCTTTGGCGCTCCTCAACAGGTAAGTGACACCTACATGAAATAGAACCGAAAGTGCACATCAAAGAGAAAATCAGAATTCGGCAAAACTTCAGAAAATAGGATTAAATGTCCAGCAGTTGTCACATCCGGTTGGCATTTCCATCACAGACAACTTGGTTTCCGCCACATCTGAATATTTTGACATTAAATGTGACAAACTTGCAGCATTTCAGCAGCCACAGTGAGGAAGGTCATGTCGGCGGGAAACTAAAGAAAAACTCATCACATCTTATACCTGAAGTGCACGCAACGTTTTAATCTTCGCAAATTCAGAAAACAATATGCCGATAATTCCAGCGGTTTCAATTTCATCATAAATTAGTATACTTTTTTTTGTTTTTTTTTAAATACCTTGTGGATCCAGACCAGTAGCTTAAAAGAATCCATTATGAGTTTGTGGAACGTTCGTCCGCTGGACACGTGACCTGAAGAGAGGTCAAAACCTTTTTTAGACAACATAATTAGCAGGAGCATGAATTAGAAGTTCTTGCCATTGCAACTCAGAACAGTGATCAAGAAACCTCGCCAGTTGTCGCATCAGACGGCACTTCCTATTCACAATTTTCATCTTTGTCACATTTGTCTCACTTTTATTCTGGACGAAACTCACCTCTGTGTAAAACCGACAGGTGACGTTTAACGAGCAGACGTACACCTGGGGGGGGGGACATTTAAATTCAATCAGGAGTCTAAGCGACACCTGCATTCAACACATGGTCTAAATTGTGTTAATTGCGGATTATTGTGCATTTCTGAATTCTAGCCTGTATGAGAAAACGTACCATTGGATCACGTGTTCCATTGTTGCGTCCACGTGGTCAACATGTTACTTCGGCAAGCAAAATAATTTTCTTTATATTTTGGCAAGTAAAGTCGCCCGTTCAACGCCCCAATCCAAGTGCGATGTTGGACGAACATTTTCGCACTATGATTATTTAGTTGAGTTTGTCTTTCTCTATTTAGACGACAACAGAACCAACTGTGTACTAGCAAGTAGAGTCCAAGTGGAAAAGGACAAGCAAGCGACAACAGCGCTCTTATATAGTTGGAGTCGCATGTATATTACGTCACATTCGCTAGCGTACTGTCGTGGTTTCGGAGCAGTCGCAACTCTTAAAAAGTTACATTGAACTGTGATATATATATATATATATATATATATATATATATATATATATATATATATATTCATCTCTCTCTCTCTCTCTCTCTCTCTCTCTCTCTCTCTCTCTCTCTCTATATATATATATATATATATATATATATATATATATATATATATATATATTCATCTCTACATATATATATACATATACATATATATATATATATATATATATATATATATATATATATTCATCTCTCTCTGTCTCTCTCTGTCTCTCTCTGTCTCTCTTTCTCCCTCTCTCTCTCTCTCTCTCTCTCTCTCTATATATATATATGTGTGTGTGTGTGTGTACGTGCGTGTTTATTTACATATCACACACAAACACACATACACACATAGTCATGACTCCGTATCGTCAATATTTTTTAATATTAATATTGTTTTCTTTTTCGTCAATGTATTTCTGTCTCCAAAGTGTTCTCAGTCAGTTGACTGTCTGTTGTCGTACTAGAGCGGCTCCAACTACCGGAGACAAATGGATAGGGTTAGTATATATATACATACTTGGAAAATAAAGATGTTTCTGATTCTGATTCTGATATATCTTATTAGCGATCACCGTGTCACCATCGGAGTCTGCTGGGTTCAATATACGTTGGTGTTCGATATCAATGTGAAGGACTGTCGTCAGCTCCCTCATGCTGGTACTCTCTGAGGAAACAAGGCGGCGCAGTTTGCTGGCTACAAGAAGCGAACTGATTTGATCGCGAGGGAAGTCTGCTGACTTGATTTTGTGTCACCAGCTGCTCAGCTTTTGTTTTCTGCGCACATTTTTGACATCATATCTGGAACTTTATTTTCTCTTACCGAACGGCAGCTTCGGGTAAACGTCTTGATTGTTCATCTCATGCTTTATTTTCTTGTTCTTCGTACTGTTTCTCTTTTCTTGCGACCTGGATTGTTAAACAAGTTATTGACTCCAAGTTGACTTACTTTCACTAACCCTAACCCCAAATGTATTTATCACACGAAAAGGTGAAAATGCCAGCGTTCACGTGGTTAGACTAAACCCTCAAATGTCTCTCGTGGACAAACTTTGTCACAAAAATGTGCCATTTGAATTTTGACACTAATGCTATTATGTCCCGTAACTTGCACAGCGTGGGCGTGGGTTTCCCTGATTCATAATTTTAGGCACGGCCGGTCACCTGAGCGGCTCCTCGCTGGGACAAAAGAGGGAGCTCATACTTTCTGATCACCGTCAAGTCGCGTCAAATAACCAGGTATTCTTCTTCCTCTGATTATTATTGCTTGGTCTTTGTATTTTGTGTTGTTACAATACAAAATTCAAACCATCACTCGGCATGGATTTGTTTTAACCCGAATGCGTCATACAGTTAGGAACCAATTTAAGGCGGTTTTTCATTGCCCCCATCATAGATTTGGTATATTCATCATTAATTCATCTTCCGTTCTGCTTCTCATCACGCGGGTCGCGGGCGTGCTGGAGCCTATCCCAGCTATCTTCGGGCGAGAGGCGGGGTACACCCTGAACCATACCACCAACAACCACTCGCACTCACATTCACACCTACGGGCAATTTAGAGTGTTCAATTAATGCATGTTTTTTGGGATGTGGGAGGAAACCGGAGTTCCCAGAGAAAACCCACGAAGGCACGGGGAGAACATGCAAACTCCACACAGGCACGGGGAGAACATGCAAACTCTACTAGGCGAGGCCGGAATTTTAACCCCAGTCCTCAGAACTGTGAGGCGGACGTGTTAACCAGTCGTCCACCGTGCCGCCGATTTGGTATATAATATATATTTATCTCTCTGGTCCCACAAGCACAAGCAGTGACGTCCATCTTGACCCGTGCGTGGACGTGGATTCAGTGCAACATCATGTTACTTCCTACCAAGAGCGACAGGATCATAACGCACCTGCCCAAGGTGAAACACACTTTAATACTGACAATATGACAACAATGTAGTAATAACAATGTAACACAAATGCAATAACAATATAATAATTAAAGGACAATGCAATACCAAAATAATAAAATTCAGTAACAATAATGTAACAAGAATGTGACATTGACAATGTGTCAATGTTATAACAATGTAACAACAGATGTAACAACATAATTATGTGATGATAACACTTGGTGACTATGGCGTGGCATGATGATGTCACGTCAGTGCTTCAGTCCAAAGGCGGCGCTGCAGACCAAAGAGGTTTTCCATACTCAGGTGCAGGCCGCGTGTCAGACACACAGGGAAGATGCTGTCAGGTGAGTTCAAAGGTCATCTAGGCCCTGTTTGTTTAGCACATCAGTGTTTTATTCATTCATTGATTCTAAATGGTGTTCCGTCTTTTGCGAAAAGGTGATTTATCTAACAAGTTGCAGAATTTTTTTTTTGCCAGAAGGGAAGGTATAAAAAGTCTTGAAATGAACTTGAGAAAGTGCAAAGCTGATGATGGCATGAACATTTTCAGCTTCAACGTCGCCAAAGTCATTGTCGTGGGCGACGTCTCGGTTGGAAAAACTTGTTTGGTCAGCAGGTAAGAAGCAGTCCGACAATTCAACACAATCCGTATCTCATCATCATATGAACAATACTAAGAGAGCAGTGGTGGACAGTGCATTTGGTACATGAGACTTGAATGGGGACGTACCTGACTTAATCTGCTCGAATAGCAACGCAATAAAGTCAACACAATCCTATTAACCAGCAATACGATACGAACTCTGCCACGTACGTCATCGCAATCAATAGTTATTTCATAACGTGACAAAAACAAAAAATTAAATATACTCAGCAGAGATGCTGATTATTAAATGTGTTCATGTGTGCAGCTCACTACAGATGTGTTTTGCTCCTCCTAGTTGGCTTTAACTAGTTTTGCCCTGACCAACCAATGAGGTCAGGAAGAAATGTCATCAAGGGCCAGCGAATTTGAAACAGATTGGTTAAAGCAAGTCCTGTTACTAGTCAAGATGACGTCATGGGCCGGCACAACTGATTGTCAAGTTCCCTGGGCAGTTTAGATTTACATGGAAAGTGGCAACACGGAGGCAGAAATGTGATTGCACAAAATAATTTTAACATTCACACACCCGTACTGGAAGCAGTGCAGCCACAAAATGAATAGTTTCATGGAACAAATAGAATTGAGGTTTCAAATGTTGGCCCACCACTGTGTACGTGAGTCATGAATGTTTGTTAGATTCTGCACGGGTGCCTTCGACAAGAACTACAAAGCCACCATTGGTGTCGACTTTGACATGGAACGCTTCCAGGTGCTCGGGGTGCCCTTCAGCCTGCAGCTGTGAGTATGTCGCGAGGGGCAAAGTATGGAGACTTGAGGGACCACGTGGCTTGGCTGCTTCTAAAGAAAGATGGCATGTTTGCAGGTGGGACACTGCGGGGCAAGAGCGCTTCAAGTGCATCGCCTCCACATACTACCGAGGCGCTCAAGGTGAGGAAGGCGTAGCTCCGTCCAAATACAAGCGATGGACTGAAGTGCTCCAACATGCTCCTTTTTGTGTGCATTACACCTTGCAGCCATCATTGTGGTCTTCGACTTGAGCAGAGGGAGCTCCTTAGTGCACGCCAGGTAAAAGACATTTCTTGCCAGTGGTTGGGGGGGAACACACAAGACGTGTTACTTTGGGATGTTGACCCATCACACAGACACATGCCACACCCATCTGGAAATCACAATTCATTCTCAACACTGTCAATCAACATCAGTTTGTTTTCTGCTTTTACAAGGTTAGTGTGAATATTAGATTTGTTTCATCACAATGGCTGCTTTAATCATATTGACAACCACCTTGTATACAATATGCAGGATACTTTAATAAGCAAGCCAACATGATAAACATCTTGGGAGCGTGAGTGCGCGTACACGTCCTAAATGAGTAGTCATCAAGGAGAGGAACAAAATGCAAGGTGCCTTTGACTCGGTCATATGACTACAGAAACCATGTTTACTGTGCGTAGGCAGTGGCTGGAGGACGCCATGAAGGAGAACGACCCCTCCGGTGTTCTTCTCTTCCTTGTGGGCACCAAGAAGGACCTCAGCGTGGGTGAAGATGAAGCGCCAAAAAAAAAAAAAAATAAAAAAAAAAAATAAAAAATAAAATAAAAAAAAAACTTAAAAGTCACATCTCCAAAACTTTGAAAGACAAGATTGCATCGAGTGTCCTCGGGTGATGTTTTTGATCTCTCAGTCTCCAGAGGAGCTGGCTCAGGTGGAACAGGGAGCCATTAGAATGTCAGAGGAACTTGGGGCCGAGTACTGGGCTGTGTCGGCAAAGTCGGGTGTGGCGCATTCAAGCTCATATTTTAAAAACGGCTACATTTACATGTTAAGACATATGGATAACATACAAACAAACATGATAACATGTCCGCCACAGGAGACGGTGTGAGAGATTTCTTCTTCCGCGTGGCCTCTTTGACCTTCGAGGCCAACGTTCTGTCCGAGCTGGAAAAACAACACGGGAACACCGCCGACATAATCAGTGAGTCCCCGTTACACTTCATCGATGACTTGACAGAACTATGTGCATGCTCCCATGTCCAGATGACGACTATTTGTTGGGAATGTCGACTTTTGGTTGGTACGTTTATTTCTTCTACTGCAATAATGATGTGACGGTTGTTGTATTATAAGAGATCTCGGGCAGGCCGGAGGACGAGCGCAAGCAGGCCAAGAGGAAGTCCGACTGCTGCTGATGTGACAATCTGGGATCACCGCATACGTTAGCATGTTGCTCCAGGAGAAGACGCATGGATCGAGCTGGCGTGTAAATAAAAAGTTGCCAAAGGACTTTCCCGCATTCCTGTGTGGCTTGTTGACTTCCCACTTGTGTCATGTGCCTCAGCGTGACTAATCTCACAGTCTTATGACCGGCATGAGCGCGGCCTTCCGCGCTGACATCACACTGACATCCATCTTGTGTGTGTGGGGGAAATTGTTTGCCGTATCCACTTCGGCTTAGACAACAACGAAAGTTTCGACCGACCCTTATTTGATTAAAGGGCCCCGACAGCTCTACGTGACGCTGTAGCATTTTCACGACCTTCAGTACACTTTTGTCATTTCGTGCCGGTAGGACACAGAAGTCAAATGCAACATGGCGACCTTACACATACGACAGCGAGTCAGCGTGAAAGAGACAACGGCATGTGTGCGTGTGAGAAAAATGTGTACAGTGAAGGGTTTTAAGATTCCAACAACAACAAAAAAAAAAAAAAACCCTTGTCTTTATTTGTTCCATACAAAGATTGCCTCTCCTGGCGGGTTTGGCCAGGAGCAATCTATCTTGAGGCCATGTGTTTTCCCACCACGGTCGGGCCCCTCCACAGACCAAACTAGAAGCACGACGTACACCACCAACAGCTCGCCTGACACCAGGTCCATATTCTACACGCGGAGAACACTGTGCGGCATGCCGTCACATCAGCAGGGATTCAACGCTAACTGAACAAGATAAAGGGAAAAGGGGGTCATGGGGTGCGGTACACGGACGCCCTCCTCGGCGCCCTACCGGTCCATCTCGTCCAGCAGGGGCGTGGCGTCTCCGGCGATGGACATGGGTGTGCTCTCGATCATGGGGCTGGGCGAGGGTCGCGGGGTCATCCTCTGAGCTTTCTTACGTCCCTCGGCCTCTTTCTCCTTCAGCCACTGCTCGGCCATCTTGCCCCAGTCTACTGCCGCCGAGGAGCCGCCGCCGCCGATGATGCTGCTGATGGTCGGCCTGCGAGGGAGGGAGGAAAACTTAGTGCCATCCGGTGAATACATGGTGGCTAAAGTTTGACAAATTGCTGTGCGGAAACTGAGTGAAAGAGGTAAGTTTTCCCAACTTCCCGCGTGACTGACTTTGGCTGCTGCTGCGGCGTTCGGCCTCGCGACGACGACATGGACGGCGACGGCGTGCCTGACGTGTGGCCGCCGTGGTGGTTGTGGTGCGTCACGTGCGGGTGCGTGGACTGGGGGGTGGACCCCGGGTACTGCGGCGTGCCCAGCGTTTGCTGGCTAGGCGTCGTGTACGAGTAGCTGGGTGTCATCATGGGGGTGGCCATTGGCTGCTGGGGCGTGGCAAACACCTGCGCAGGCGGAGGGAGGAAGGAAGTACTTGTCAGTGGACACAGTAAGCACACACGTGACACAGAAATGCACACATGCATGACAGACAGGCGAAACACAAAATGCACACAACACAGGAGCAGGTGGGAGCACTGACGTGATAAGCAGAGGAGCTGCCGCCTCCGCCGGTGCTGCCTCCGTATCCGTACTGGCTGGATCCCCACTGCGCCGGCGTTGTGTTGGGGTTCTGGTTCTGGCCTGTGACAGCAGCGATGGCGTTGAACATCTGCGAGGTCATGTTTCGCGGGAGGGCGTTGACAGCTCGTGTAAGGTCTGCGGAGAGAAGAACGCAGCGATCTGACGGGAGCGTTATGAGCCGGCGAAGACGCACCGAGGAAGGCAAGACGACTCACCGGCGATGTTGATGTTGGCGGGCGTGGCGTTGAGGGAGGCCGGCGTGCGCGTGCGGCTGCTGTTGCTGTTGGTGGGCGTGATGCCTTAGTCAGAAAACAAGCATACGTTTAGGGTTACTTGACATTTCAATCATCATCTTGCTACATTTCATTTTGATGAGGCAGGAAAAAAAATTTTTGTGAGTCCACTGCTGGACTATCGTGAGGACGATAGAAAAATGTCTATCGTGCCATTTATTTGTCTTCCATCGTCCTATATCCAATTTCCACAATGTCGACTGTAGAGCTGAAGAGTCCTTTATTTGAGCACCTTGATTAGAACAAAAATGCTGAGGATGCCTTGGAGAACCATTTATTATTTTTCTTTTATTTGTTCAAAGGACACGCATGGGCTACCTTGAATGTGGCAGCACGCTTACGTCACCTCAGCAAGGGAAGAAGGACACAGATGCACAATGCTTATTTTAAAATCTTTTTCTGAGCGATCAGCAGCTCTCAAAACAGATTGAACCATGTATTTCTTGTAACTCGAAAAGAGCGTGGATTGATAACAGAAATGAAAGCTGTGGGCAGGCAGAGGTAAACAGAAAGGCGATCTCTGATTGGTCAAAAGCCAGTCGGAGCTCACAGCTGGCAGTGAGAAGACGACAAAGCGAAGCAAGGGAGGGTTGAAAACTAGGCGAAACGTGGCTTCGTTTTATGGTCAAAGAGGGTGCCGCAGATGAGGTTTATAGTACCCTTCGTCACCAGCACGCAAATCAAATTAAATATTGCCGAAACTAGTCGCCAAAGTTTGTGGAAGGTGTTGCATACAGCGGCTAAAGAAAGCTTATGCTGACAACCGCGCGGAGGCACACAAGAAGGCAGTAGATTTGCATATAAATCCGGCGACAAGATCCAAAATCTACAAAAGCACTTCTATTGGATGGGAGTTGAGCCATGCCTAACACCCAGAAGGATCGGGTAAATAAATTCATTCGGTGGTGTGTCGTATAACGGTACTACAACCCCAATTCCAATGAAGTTGGAACTGTGTGTTAAACATAGATAAAAACAGAATACAATGATCTGCAAATCATGTTCAACCTATATTTAATTGAATACACTACAAAGACAAGATATTTAATGTTCAAACAGATAAACTTGATGGTTTTTAGCAAATAATCCTTAACTTAGAATTTTATGGCTGCAACACGTTCCAAAAAAGCCAAACTATACATCTGTACGTAAAAAAAAAATAATATCTAATAAAAAATTTCAATGTTGAAAAATTGCTATTTAGCAATTGCTATATGCAAAAATAATTTAGTATCGCAATAATTGCTCTCCAAAAAATGCTGAGTATTTCGGAGTTTTTTGTGGCTAGTTATGATGGTGAGTCGCAACCATACGGGGTTTAAGGACAGCGCTGTGGAGTGAAGAAAATGAAACTAAAAACATGATGAAGTTAATTGCGCCGTTAGTAGTTGGTCTCTTCTAATAGACAATGCCATGAGATGGAACAAGCATATGTGGTTCACTCTTGCTTGATAGACAAATCATTAGGACTACCGATGCTTAATGTGCTCCAATATCCATCCATCCATTTTCTGAGCCGTTTCTCCTCACGTGGGTCGCGGGCGTGCTGGAGCCTATCCCAGGAATCATCGGGCAGGAGGCGGGGTACACCCTGAACTGGTTGCCAGCCAATTGCAGGGCACATACAAACAAACAACCGTTCGCACTCACATTCACACCTACGGGCAATTTAGAGTTGCCAATTAACCTACCAAGCATGTTTTTGAGATGTGGGAGGAAAACGGAGTGCCCGGAAAAAACCCACGCAGGCACGGGGAGAACATGCAAACTCCACACTCTAACCAGTCGTCCACCGTGCCGCCTGCTCCAATATTGATGTCTTAATTTTAGTTTGAACACTTCCAAAACTTCTAGGAGTATTAAGAACATTTGTCTTATTCTTAGTCAACTGGTTTAAGTTCATAAACACAACCAAGAGAACATACTCTATTTTAGGTCACATGTTAAAATGCCAGTTGCTGCAGTGAAGCCGCAGAACAAAAAGGCTGTTTGTGCCCTTTTTTTTTTTTAATATCAATGCCTTATGTTTTTGATACAGGAAATGCCATGCTTAAACTGAAATCTCTCTGTATCTATATATATATTTTTTTTTATTTGCGTTTGAAATTACCTCACTAGAAATGTAGACAAGAAAACAGTCTGCTGCATATGCATAATTTGAATTTAAGAAAATAACTTGATTATCTAAAAAAAGGAAACTAATCAGTTGTTCAATATCAAGGGAAATATAATTGCCCTTTAACCAAGCAAAAATATATTTTATCGTAATACTTCATTATTCGATTGCATTCTAAGTTGGATACTGGATTACTAAAATATTTGATGCAGCCCTAATTGCAGCACTCCTGGATAGGGCTGTGCGATATTGGGGAAAAAAATGACACTTCCAGTTTGTTTTTGTTTTTGTTTAAACCTGCAATCTATATTGCGATGTGAAATACAGGATCAGTGTTGGGAAAGTTCATTTTCCTGTGCGAACAAGTTCAAAGTTCAGTTCAACGTTCCAAAAATGAACTTCAGTTCATAATTCAAAAATTTGAACCAAGTTCACCGGTCCAAAAACAGACAAGTTCTATGTTCTCGCCCCCAATGTGTTGCTGATGGGCTATTACCCTGAAAATACCGGCATTGAATTTCCCCATTGTTGCCACCCATTCAATACACACTAGGAGCCAGCTGGAGCTTTCACCTGACAATTTCAAAAACATATGAGGAAAAACTTGTTGCTTGAATGGTGCTTTTTTTTTTTTTTTTTTATAAATGAGGACTTAAAACCAAAACAGGACCTTTGTGCTTCATGTGCGAACAAAAACATGCAACACAGTATGACAAGAACAATGGTGGATGGACATTGATAACTTTGCATTCCTCGCAGCTCTGGTTAACTATATTAACAAAATTATCTATTCTTATATTGCAAAACAAAATGAATTCCATATTACCAGTGTGATTGTACACTGTTTTAACTAAAGCATTCCGATACAAATAATTTTCCCAGTAATCAATTTTTACACTTGTACACCAAAAGACTAAATTCACTCCCATTTACGCAGTGTCCCTGAACACACCTCACACACTGCCTTGTGCCTACCAAGTTTCATTCTGAAGAGCAAAATAGGATATTCATCAAGTGTACAATCTTTTAATCTATTCAGCATGTCCAAACAAGCCCCTCTGCTGATCGCTTTTATTATTACAGGACACCAACATTGCTGCAGACCCTGCAATGTGACTATTGCGCACACGTTCATTGCGATGACGATGCTCAATCAAAATATTGTGCAGCCCTTTAATATCACTTGAAATAAAGTGAGAAAAAGTATGTAATAATAAAAAAATTAAAATATATAATAATCATTTTTCATAGAATAGCTGAAAACATACGTGGTATGTATCGTTATCGCCATATAAAGTGGCCCATTATTGTGATCATTTTCTTTTCTTCTCTAGCTGGAAGTAAAACACATCATGCCTCTGACACAACCTAAGCATGTTGATCCATCCGTCACACGCCAAGTGATTCTTTTCATGTATACAACTCTTCCTTACCTGGTATAGGCTCCTGGTAGTGGTTCTTGAACCAGCGGAACAAGCCGTTGACTGAGGGAAAGATCTGCGAGCGGTACCTGAAGCCATCCGGGGTGATGGTCACGTACTCCACCCTGCGGACAGACAGAGACTCTCATCAGAGGGATGTTGCCCCATTGAACAACATCCTGTCAAGATGGTCACACCGACCGTGGTTTTCCTCCAGGTTGGTATCCCAGCAGGAACTTTCCGGGCAAAGCTTTACACGCAGACACAAAGTATGGAATAAAGGTGGGCTTCTCCCTCTTGGTCTTGACCAGCAGCTCCTCCATTTTCTGTCAGCAACACAAGACCAAACCAACTGATAAATGACAAGCTCATTACTAGTCACGTTTCCACGGACACATCCAGTCCCGAAGTCCCAAATGTAGCATTGATCCTTTCTAGGGACAACAGAAACAAAATCATTCAACATGAAGTGATTGTGGAAGAATAACTTGCCTCCTTGCTTCCTCCGTTACACTCTTGAAGGTTTTTGTGGCTCAGCAGGTCGCGAGCGAAGGACGCCATGGGTTGAATGAAGCGGGCTGTGATTTCATCCAAGTCTTCAAACTCCTGCAACAATCCAACCAGTCATCAGGAATACAACACAGGAATCTCTCTCTCACACACTCTTACACGCTCTGGATCCGCCATGATGGAACTTCCACAAAGTTGGAAACACACGCTTGTCTTGATAAGATCACTTATTAACACTTGTGGACAATTAACCCTCTGGAGTCCATAGACGTGTTCAGTTCACATGACCGCTTTGTGATGGCGTCACGGCAAAAGACGCAACCTCGCGGAGCCTCTCAACTTTTGTCGAAAGTGCGAACTTTAACCTATATACCGTTTTTTTTTTTTTTTTATTGTGTTAATAGACCAGGAAAACCAGAATTATGATGAATTACACTGAATGATGCCCTGATTATTGGCACCTTAGCTTAGGTAATTCTAAAGAAATCACTTGCGAGCAAGCAAAACAAACACAAAATAAGTAAAAACTGTGATTACCCTTTTCTATTGGTGGGAAAAAAATGCACATCAACCAATCAAATCTAGTTGCTTCGTCAGGAAAGAAAAGGAAACTGTTGTCAGTCTGAATCAGTGAGTGACGATGGGGCCAAAAAGGCACTAAGGCAGACTGACATGCAAGCGTTGCCTGCAGGTGGACAAACAAAAGGGACACACCATAGAAGGGTCAATCCTGTGCATTGGAGTGGACAGGAACTGGTTTTTGGAGTGGCACAAAATTTCTGTGTAAAAGAGCCTGAGGAATTGCCTGAATTTTACTGTAAATAATTGTTTGCTCAATTTTTCCACAAGATTTGGAAATTTACTAATGACAGTATAATTGAATTCTGTTATAAAAAAATCTCATTCAATGTGTGGTTTTCACAATTAAATTAAACTTTTTCCTACCAGGAATTCGTTTTCAATGTGATTTTGGGTCCAAAGTATTCCTATAGTATGTAAAATGTTAAAATAAATAAATACAACCCTGTACAGTCACACGTGAGGTTGTGCTGGGGAAGAAAAAAAAGAAGAAAAAAAAGACCCCAAACAAGCCAAGGAAAACCTTTTAAGTAAAATATGTTAAACACAAAAGTCGTCAAAAATGGCCAATTTGACCCTTGACTCCAGAGTTAAAGGTATACTGTCCTTATCATTTTTGTTCCAGTGAAAAGTTCATAGTTATAATTCATTTGATAATGGTGATTTTTGATTTACAACTAATAATTTTAAAAATTATTAAAAAAATGCTGC
Organism: Phycodurus eques; assembly: GCF_024500275.1. Lineage (NCBI taxonomy): Eukaryota > Metazoa > Chordata > Actinopteri > Syngnathiformes > Syngnathidae > Phycodurus > Phycodurus eques. The sequence goes on along the minus strand of NC_084541.1, from coordinate 21,983,082 downwards.
AGTGTGCCATGTTTTTTGAACATGTGACTTGATAAATCACATGTGGGGATACCAGTGGACAAAGGCAGTACAATATACAGGGGACACTATGCAGATGCATCTAGAGTTAATCCTGAAAGGATTAATCCGTGTCGCTTTGAGCCAAAGCGACAAACTACGCCTACTGAGAGAGATTCTGCTGTGGATGAATTAGAAGTGGTGCCGAGGTCTTTTCAGGCACATAAACTTTGGAGAACAACTGATTTAGGAGGTTCGTGAGTGGTGCTGGTGCGGGAACTGCACTCACATGGACAATGAATTTGTGCTGCCTGGAAATGAAAGAGCCCGAGGATCGGATGTTTGCGGACAATCTCAACTGGATCTTAGAACATCAAACTTTCAAACTTAGCATACGAAAAGACCTTTCATTCCAACCAAAGCTGTCCTGATAATATGTGGTGAAGACAAGTCTGGAGGAGCCAATATCCACCAACTAAACACACAACAGCATGAACAATGCAATACAGTCATTAAATTTGTACTTAAACTGATGTTTAAAGATGTTCTACTATAAATCACAGCTGTGATTTGCAAGGATGTAAAGTTTAAAGTCCCTGACTCGCTGTGCTGTTATAATGCATATTGTCACTTTTAAAATTACTCGTTTACACCCACATTGCTTGGTTTCAACTAGCGTGATGTCATACTAAAAAAAAAAAACTTCTGAATGATTCCCAAGACCTCTGGGAGAATATTATATGGCGTTCTTCTTTTCCTTTCTACTTGTCCCATTAGGGGTTGCCACAGCGTGTCATCCTTTTCTATGCAAGCCTATCTCCTGCATCCTCCTCTCTAACACAAACTGCTCTCATATCATCCCTCACTACATCCATCAACCTTCTCTTTGTTTGGTCTTCCTCAAGCTCGCTTGCCTGGCAGCTCCATCCTCATCACCGTTCTACCAATATACTCACCCTCTCTCCTCTGGACGTGTCCAAACCATCGAAGTCTGCTCTCTCTAACTTTGTCTCCAAACCATAAAACCTCAGCTGTCCCTCTGATGAGCTCATTTCTCATTTTATCCAACCTGGTCACCCCGAGAGCGAACCTCAACATCTTCATTTCCGCCACCTCCACCTCTGCTTCCCGTTGTCTCTTCAGTGCCACTGTCTCTACTCCGTACATCATGGCTGGCCTCACCACTGTTTTATAAACTTTGCCCTTCATCCTAGCAGACTCTTCTGTCACATAACACACCTGACACCTTCCTCCACCCGTTCCAACCTGCTTGGACCTGTTTCTTCACTTCCTTAGCACACTCACCATTGCTCTGGACTGTTGACCCCAAGTATTTCAAGTCCTCCACCGTTGCTCTCTCTTCTCCCTGTACCCTCCCTCTTTGCCCTGCGCCCCTCTCATTCATGCACATGTATTATTTTTTACTTCGGCTAATCTTCATTCCTCTCCTTTCCAGTGCATGCTTCCATCTTTCTAACTGTTCCGCCACCTGCTCACTGCTTTCACTGCAGATCACAATGTCCTCTGCAAACATCATGGTTCATGGGGATTCCAGTCTAACCTTATCTGTCAGCCTATCCATCACCACTTCAAACAGAAAGGGGCTCAGGGTTGATCCCTGATGCAGTCCCACCTCCACCTTAAATTCCTCTGTCACACTTACAGCACACCTCACCACAGTTCTGCAGCCCTCGTACATGTCATTCTAACATACTTCTCTGCCACTCCAGACTTCCGCATGCAGTACCAAAGTTCCTCTCTGGGTACGCTGTCATAGGCTTTCTCTAGATCCACAAAGACACAAAGCTCATTCTGACCTTTTCTGTCATTCTGTCCTTTCCATCAAAATCCTCAAGGCAAATAATGCACCCGTGGTACTCTTTCTAGGCATGAAACCATACTGTTGCTTGCAAATACTCCCTTGTGTCCTGAGTCTAGCCTCCACTACTCTTTCCCATAACTTCGTGTGGCTCATCAACTTTATTCCTCTATAGTTCCCACAGCTCTGCACATCACCCTTGTTCTTAAAGATGGGCACCAGCACACTTTTCCTCCATTACTCAGGCATCTTCTTATCCGCTAGAATTCTGTTGAGCTAGTCAAAAACTCCACAGCCCTCTAGGAGAGGTGGCTGTCCCTCTGTCTGGCCAACCTGTATAGATCCTTTTCTCCTTCTTTAGTGTTCAACCTGGCATACATGTCATCATATGCCTCGTTTGGCCTTTGCCACCTCTAACTTTGCCCTATGTCGCATCTCAATTTATTCCTTTTGCCTCTCCTCGGTCACTTCTTCATCACTCCTGTTTCCTTCACCAACATGTCCATTACAATCTGCACCAATCACGACTCACTCTCTGTCTGGGATGCTCAGAATTACTTCGTCTAGCTCCTTCCAGAATTTCTCTTTCACCTGTGGGTCACATCCTACCTGTGGGGCATAGCTGCTAATCACATTATACATAACCCTCAAGTTCAAGTTTCAGCCTCCTCACTCGATCTGATACTCTTTTAACCTCCAAGACATTCTGAGCCAACTTTTCTTTAAAAGAACCCGACTCCATTTCTCTTCTCATCTAAATAAAAAAAATTACATTTACAATAATGTATCTTTGTTCAAATGAATGGTCTTCCATTAGATGGCAGGAAGTATAAAGAGTAATTAATGTATCCACTTTTTGTGACATTTGTGTTTGTTGGTGTGCCGTGACATTTTTCAATTGTAAAATATGTGCCTAGGCTCCATAAAGCTTGAAAATCACTCATCTCGTCAGGTCATGTATTCTAATCAGTCAGGTCAAACCAACATTACAACATGACAGAAATAATGGGTGCTAACTTACTGTAATTAAAGTACCATATTTTTGCAACCATAAGGCGCACCGTATTAAAAGGCGCGGTCTCAGTTACGGGTTCTATTTCTGTATTTAACACATACATAAGGTACACTGTATTATTGGGCGCAGGTATGGTAAAACATATGCTATCTTAAAACATACGGTAGCATGCATGCATGCTAAAACATATGCTAGCATCATGCTAGCGTATGTTTTTAAAAGGCGGCGGGAGCAAAACTGAGTTTGGTTGTACTTTATTGAAGTATTTAACAATGTACTCATGTTATTTTTTTATCAATCCTCATCCACAATTCCATGTTTTTGCGCCTTATGGTCATGAAAATACGGTACTTTATGTGTACTGTGGCTGTATTGTAATTAACTCCCTGCCAATGCCGCCCAAAGACGTCATTAAGAATCCATCTATTCCCTGCCAATCAGAATCATCTTTATTTGCCAAGCATGTCCAAAAAATGGCGTTTTTTAACGAGGATGGTTGGGAGGGTCTTGTGCAGTTTATGTGATTGTCAAGCCTCTGGATAATTGCAATGAGGATTGGCACCCTGTTGAGGGCAACAATGCCTTGAGGTGAATGTCCCTCCCTCAGAGGAAGAAGAAGGAGGGGGCGGGCTGGCTGGCGGGGTACAAGAGACAATGAGAAGAGAAACAATAATGGCGGAAAAGAGAGAAGACAAAATGATAACAAAAAAAATCAGAAAGTAATTACTAGTACTAGAAATGTATTGCGCTAAGACAAGAAAAATATTCCTGCGACCGACAGGAATGACGGCTTAGATCATGCGGGGAATAAAGGATGACGCTCCAAGCCGATCCCTTTGTTCCAAAGCTATCGCACAAAATGCCGGCCCATACATATGGCGAGATGCTCTCGGCCACTTGCTGGCTGATAGTCTGCCCACCAGGATTTGAAGAAATGGGATTCGGAATCGTCAGAGAGTGAACTTCCTTTTGGATAGCCAGGCACGCTTCCTCCGATGAAGATCGACAAAGTTTGGCGAAGACAAAGGTAACTCGTTTGCAGCTCGCGTTAGCTAAATTTAGCGAGCAAACAGGCTCCTTCAATCCTTGTTACATAAAAACATAATTTAATCCCACTAGTTCACATTACAATGTAACATCTGTTGCCAGTACTGATTTGAATTTTCCATTACGTTCATCTTGGAGGAATTCAACAAGTCTTTTAGGATTGGCAAGAAGTAATGCGTTTTTTTTTTTTTATACCCTTGCAAAACATGTCATTAATAAAAAGTATTCTCTAGTAATCGTATGTATTTTTAAAAACTTACAGGTTATGCATCCAGCAGACTCCCATTCCAGTAAGCAGTGGATAAAAAAAAAAGGTAATTGAAAGCTTTTTTTCCCTCCATGTCCCACGACAGCAATTTCAACAATGTATTTTTATAGAAATAGTTATATTTCTAAACTGCACAGGTTCTGCTTTGAGCAGAAGTAGTGACTGGTTTCAAGGAGAATGACAACCACACAAGATTCCATTCAATGCCAACAGAAGAATAAAATAAGATATGGATAAAACTTTGCTAGATTTTATGCGCAAGGTAATAATAAAAACCTGCACAGTTGAGCAAACGGTAGAGGAGGAGAATTTGGAGGAAAAAAAATGCAAGTGTGGGAGGCCCATTTGTTCAGGCATCTTTGTCAAATGTAAATTCTGTACATAGTTTATACTTGTAAATAAATTATTTTTCAGTCAAAAGTACTTTCTCAGTGTTGTTTTATGTTCAAATGTTTGAGATTTTCACTATAGAAAAAAAATATTGGTGTCAAAGTCATTGTTCTGCTTGCTGTGTCTGCTTTCACAAAAAGGCTGTTTTCTCCGTTTTTTTCTTCCAGAAACAGATTTGGCTGAAAGTAGCCTATATTTGACTACTGATTACTAAAGAACGATATCAGCTAGAGACAAACTTTTTTATTTCTGATGAAAGAAGAGAGTCTGATCTTTCATTTGATGGTTTTGGTGTTTATGTCGTCATAGTTCATAATATTCTGTGGGGCTTGGAAAATCAGTGAAATTGCTTGGAAATGCCTGGCAGTCTGGGGGTTCCCTGCTCAGGAAACGGCTGGCAGTGAATGAGATAAATAACTTCACACACACACACACACACACAGAAACTTTAGAGCATGATTTGACACAACGCCGGCATGTTTACGTACAACCGTTAGTGCTCGCACTAGCTTGCAAGACTACGTAACGTTTTGTTGCCTGCTTGCGAGCCGTATCTTATTAAAAGTATGTAAACATACGTCAAGCAATCCTTGAATTAATGTCCTGTCCCAAGCACCACCACGTTTTTCCCCATTTTGTTCTTATTATACACAGTGAACCCGCGGATGCCGAACTGCGAATATGTGGCCGTCCACTCTTTATACTTTTTTGTGACATCCTTCTCATGTAAAAAAAATATGTGGCTCAAAGTGTATGTTGCTCATTCAAGTTGAAGAACACACAGCAGTTTGTCAGCATGTTTCCTGTTAAAGGGGAGATTTGTACCTCATTGTTGATCCAGAGCGTGTGTCCTAAGCTGAAGGCGTTCTCTTTGCCTTCCTCTCTCACGTCCACGTGCTGGTAGATGCCGTCAGCCACCTGGAAAACATCCGAAAACATGAGATTTGCTGCAGGGAGAGCGCGGGCTCGTTTCTCCTCCTTACCTTCCACGTGACGGTGAGGTGGTTCTCTCCTTTGCTGCTGGGTCTGATGATCAGGTCTCCTTGGTCCAGTGTCTCCATCATCTTTTCGGCCTGGTTAAAGCTGATGTTGTGAAAGTTGGGGTGAGCAATGACACGCTTGATGTATGCTGCGGAGAGGAAGCGGGAGAGTTAGTTCAGCCGAGAGCAGCACGAGATGGAGGAGACCGAAGGCCTCTTGTGCAAACTGACGTGTGCGCTGCTGTTTCTTTTTCAGCTCCTCCTCCTGCTTGAGGTCTTCGGATTCCGCATCGAAGTCATAGTAGGTGTCCTTGGGTAGCTTCCACTCGTTGGCCTTGTCTGACAGGTCCGAGGTACGACACGTGAGGTCCACGCTGAACTTCTCAATGTCGATCTTCATGATGCGGCAGTGAACAGTCATGCCTACCTGGAGGCGGAGATGCGTTTGAAAAAGGTGATGCAAAAGCAGGCGGAAGCAAACTAAAGTCTAACCTTCACTCTCTCCTCTGGGTGTTTCACCACTTTGTCACTCAGGAACTTGGTGGGAATGAATCCCTGCACACCGTTATCCAATCTGCTCCGCACCCCGATGGCTTGTCCGGGGCACGAGCCGCTGTCAAAGTGATTCCACACCTGTGGACACAAAGACGACAAGTTATATCAGATACCAGAAGTGACTAGTTTTTCCACACTGAGGAAAAGCCGCACGGTACCTCGCTGAGCTCGGGGAAATTGTCCTGCTGGCAGAAGGGACACTGCCACAAGCCCGTAGTGTCGTTACGGATGGCCTGGTCGTAGCTCTCCCCCTGGGGGCGCCGGTGAGCAATGCCGGTCACCACGCTTGTGATCAGCTTACCTGGATGACAAAACAGATGAGGAGACTAGCGCTTGTTCTTCACTAAACCACAATTGTCTCTTTGCGCTTCTGTTGAATGGGCTGAATGTAGCTAATGCCTAGATCAGACCACAGGATTTTAGACCTGATATTGGCCCGATTTGCTATCAGATTTCCCAGATCGGGGCCGACATATTTTGTCGAGAACGACAAAACATGTAGTGTGACATAATCCACGACCAACGATTTGGCCCTACTTTACTGAAGCTTTAGAGCATGATTGGACAGAATGCCGGCATGTTTAGGTACAACCGTTCGTGCTAGCACTAGCTTGCTAGGCTACATAACGTTTTGTTGCCTGCTTTCGAGCCGTATCGTATTTAAAAATATACGTGAACAGGTTTCCCTTGCCCGGACGTGGGTCACTGGGGACCCCCTCTGGAGCCAGGCCTGGAGGTGGGGCTCGAAGGAGAGTGCCTAGTGGCCGGGCCTGCACCCATGGGGCCCGGTCGGGCACAGCCCGAAAGGGTAACGTGGGTCCCCCTTCCCGTGGGCTCACCACCTGTGGGAGGAGCCATAGGAGTCGGGTGCAGTGCAAGCTGGGCGGTGGCCAAAGGCAGGCACCTTGGCAATCCGATCCCCGGCTACAGAAGCTGGCTCTAGGGACGTGGAATGTCACCTCTCTGGCAGAGAAGCAGTCCGAGCTGGTGTTTGAGGTCGAGATGATCCGACTAGATATAGTCGGACTCTCCTCTACACACGACTGGGGCTCTGGTACCAGTCCTCTCGAGAGGGGTTGGACTCTCCACGGTGAGAGGCACCGAGCCGGTGGGGGGGGGGGGGGGGGGGGGGCAATAAGTATACCCACACCTGCTCGGCTGTACGTTGGGGTTCACCCCGGTGGACACTTGGCACCAGGAGACCCAAAGGCGCAGTTCGATGATCGACTTTGTGGTCGTGTCATCGGACTTGCGGCCGCATGTCTTGGACACTCGAGTGAAGAGAGGGGCGGAGTTGTCAACTGATCACCACCTGGTGGTGAGTTGGCTCCGATGGTGGGTACGTATTGTGACGATTTGCTGGGAACGTCTCGCAGAATCCCCTGTCAGAAGGAGTTTCAACTCCCACCTCCGACAGAACTTTGCTCATGTTCCGGGTGAGGCGGGGGACATCCGAGCGGACCATGTTCCGCGCCTCCATTGCTGAGGCGGCGACCGGAGCTGTGGCCGTAAGGTGGTCGGTGCCTGTCGTGGCGGCAATCCCCAAACCCGTTGGTGGACACAAAACGGTGAGGGATGCCTTCAAGATGAAGGAGGAGCCCTATCGGGCCTTTTTGGCCTGTGGGACTCCTGAGGCAGCTGATGGGTACCGGCTGGCCATGCGGAATGCAGCTTTGGTGGTCGCTTCAGCAAGAACTCTCGTATGGGAGGAGTTTGGTGAGTCCATGGAGAAAGACTTCCGGACGGCTTCGAGGAAATTTTGGTCTACCAGCCGGCGTCTCAGGAGGGGGAAGCAGTGCACCATCAACACCGTGTATAGTGGAGATGGGGCGCTGCTGACCTCGACTCGGGACGTTGGGAGTCGGGGGGAGAATACTTCAAAGACCTCCTCAATTCCACCGACACGCCCTTCCATGAAGAAGCAGAGTCTGGGTTCTCTGAGGTGGGCTCTCCTGTCTTTGGGGTTGAGGTCACCGAGGTGGTTAAAAAGCTCCTCGGTGGCATGAGATTCACCCAGAGTTCCTAATAGCTCTGGATGTTGTGGGGCTATCCTGGTTGACACGCCTCAGCAGCATCATGTGGACATCGGGTACAGTGCCTCTGGATTGGCAGACTGGGGTGGGCCCCCTTTTTAAGAAGGGGGACCGGGGGGTGTGTTCCAACTACAGGGGGATCACACTCCTCAGCCTCCCTGGTAAGGTCTATTCAGGGGTGCTGAAGAGGAGGGTCTGTCGGGAAGTCGAATCTCAGATTCAGGAGGAGCAGTGTGGTTTTGATCCTGGCCGTGGAACAGTGGACCAGTTCTACACCCTCGGCAGGGTCCTTGAGGGTGCATGGGAGTTCACCCAACCAGTCTACATGTGTTTTGTGGACTTGGAGAAGGCGTTCGACCGTGTCCCTCGGGGAGTCCTGTGGGGGGTGCTTCGGGAGTATGGTGTACCGAACCCCCTGATACGGGCTGTTCGGTCCCTGTATGACCGGAGTCGGAGTTTGGTCCGCATATCCGGCAGGAAGTCGGACTCGTTTCCGGTGAGGGTTGGGCTCCTTCTTTACCACGTTTTCTGGTTCCGCCTCTTCGACGGTGTTTGATTTGACAAGATAAAGTAAAAGAAGGGATGCGGTGGTATCTGAATACATGTCATGTAGTGTTGCCACTGACCGAGATACGGCAAGATTTTATACCAATAGTCTGACAGGGCGGCACGGTGGCCGACTGGTTAGAGCGTCTGCCTCACAGTTCTGAGGACCTGGGTTCAATCCCCGGCCCCGCCTGTGTGGAGTTTTCATGTTCTCCCCGTGCCTGCGTGGGTTTTCTCCGGGCACTCCGGTTTCCTCCCACATCCCTAAAACATGCATTAATTGGAGACTCTAAATTGGTGTGACTGTGAGTGCGAATGGTTGTTTGTTTGTATGTGCCCGGCGATTGGCTGGCAACCAGTTCAGGGTGTACCCCGCCTCCTGCCCGATGACATTAACTTCAAATGAGAACTGAGGTTTTTTTTTGTTTTTTTTTTTGCTTGAACGACAGCATCATTTTCAATAAAGGACAGTGTGAATGATCTCACCGATGTAGAAGGTCTCTGGAGTCTCCTTAGTGAGCAGGTTGAAAACCTCCTCTGTGTTGGGGACTCTGTAGGGGACTCGCAGGTCTTTGTATCTGCAGCTCAGCTCAGCTCTGATGTCATACAACGTGATGCCCTTGTTGCCGTAACCCTGCAAATGAGAAAGGACGTGAGGGTGGGGACGGTCAGGAAGCCAGTCGGGGCACCCACGGGCCGGACGAGAAGCACATGCCGACCTGTCTCTCCAGCTCCTCGGCAAAGGCATCCAGATCCAAGTCTTTGAGCCGTTCCGGGTTCTCCAAGATCTCTTCGAGGGCGCCGGCCGGGTTGGCGTCCTCGGCCGACTCGTCGTACTCCAGCGCGTCCACGGCCATCTTGCGAGCCCACTCGTACGTCTCCGGGTGGACGCGAGAGCCGTCCAGAACCTCGATGTACGAGTCAGTACTGCAGAAGCAAACTGAGATGAGTCGCGTAAAAACAGGCTGACAGCATGAGGGTGTGTAGCGAACGCAGACCTGTCTCCGAGCGATGCCGTGTCAATCTTGATGAAACCAGCGCAGTTGATGAAGACCTTTGGGCCCATGTGACACATTGTGACCAGCTGGGTTCTGTTCTCCAGACGCGTGTTGTTCTGCTTCAGGATCTGATCAAAGGGACAGGATGCTCGTCACGGCCGAGAGCAGCGAAGGGGCCAAGGGATGCCAGAGACAAACCTTGAGCAGGTGGGAGCCCTTCCTCGGGCCCAGACCGCACACGTACTGGACCAGACTCTGAGTGTGAGGGTGAGCGATGGCCCGGTTCACGTCCACGCCGACCTCGTTGACCCGATTAATGAACTCGCAATAGAGAGCTGACAGCAGATCCTCCTTTACCACGTGTTCCTGAAACACAAGTGGATCCTCGCGTTGACTGAACGCACCTTTCAGTAAACAACAGGGATTGTTTGGATCACGCATTATGGGACAAGGCGACACCCGCTGGCGTTGAGAGGAACTGCAAAGCCGAACCGTGGACTCGCATTTGATGTTTAACCAAAGAAAAAATTCTGTTTTGATATTTTACAAACTGTCGAATTATTCTAAATGTATGCCTCGATGTCTGTGTCAGTGTGTCCACTTTACAAGCGCAGCTGCGAGAGATTCTATTTGTCTTGATTTGACTCCAAGCAGCATGAAATGTGATTTGAACCGTAAGCAGTTGCTTTGCCAAGACTGTATAAACTAGACTTTACACCGATTTTATCGGGCTGATTGGTATCGGCCGATCCATCCATCCATTTTCTAAGCCGCTTCTCCTCACTAGGGTCGTGGGCGTGCTGGAGCCTATCCCAGCTGTCATCAGGGGGGGGGTACACCCTGAACTGGTTGGGTATCGGCCGATATTTAGCATTTTATGCTGATCGGCTTTAATGTCATAATTCACTCCGCAAAAGACATTTACTCCGCGTTGCCATCGTGCGCAGTATGTTTGAATCCAAAAGCTAGTTTATTTTTAGCCTTGTCGCGTGTCTTTTGACATAGTATTGGAAATATCTGACAGCCAATAAAGTTATTTAAATAAATAAATAAAACAAAATAAAAAAAACATGTCGGCGGTGTGGAACAGACAACACGTCTTAAACAGGCAACGCGTAATGCCCGATCAGACTATAAGACAAAATTGCTCTGTCAGACTACTGCAATAAAATCTTGTATTCAGATACCACCGCATCCTGTTTTTTACGATCATTGGGCTTTATCGTCAACAAAAATGCGTCCGGATACACTCGTTACAAGTGTTTTATTATTTTATTATAAGGACAAAATGGGGAAAAACGTGTGTTGGTGGTCAACGGTGCTCAGGACAGGAGAGGACGTTCGTTTAAGGCTTGCTTGAGGTATGTTCACGTACTTTTAATACGATACGACTCGCAAGCTGGCAACAAAACTTTATGTAGCCTAGCAGGCTAATGGTAGCACGAATGGTTGGATGTAAACATGCAGCCGTTCTGTCGAATCATTATCAGGTTTCGGTGTGTGTGTGTGTGACTGATTAGAATACACGATCTGACTAGAGCAGTGATTTCCAACCTTTATGGAGCCAACGAATATATTTTACAATCGAAAAATCTCACGGCACACCAACAAACAAAAATGTCACAAAAAGTGGATCCATTAATTACTGTATTTACTTCCTGCCATCTAATAGAAGACCATTCATTTGTTCTGTCTGACACTATGCCTCACTTGCATTAATAGAGGAACAAAGATACTTATTGTAAGTGTAATTTTTTTGAGCGATTAAGTACACAAGTATATACAGTAAATGAACAGGTCATTTAAATGGACACATTCCTCCATCTTGTGATCGGATCGGTGATGGGTTATCGTTTTTTTAAACTCCCTGATCGGCCCCAAAAATCATGTAAAGCCTAGTATAAACAGTCATTCTATATGCTTGACCTGTGAGTCGAGAGTACAAAGTTGTGAGTATTTTATATAAATATATTATTTAAAACCAATTTTATGGGTCAAAACTGTAGACTAGATTCAAGCTGATCGGTGTGGTCTTGTCTGGTCCTCGGTCCTCTTTGAACATGCCCCCTGGGTATTTAACCCCTCACTCACGCTGCCAGCAGCTCCTCTTGGTTCTGTGCACTTGTCTTGCTTCCTGGCTTGCTATCAGCTCCCCACCTGCGGGGCGACCTTTGCACCCACCCTCCCCGCCTTTTTTTCTATATTCGGACACGCGGCTCGGTAACCGCGTGCCTTGGGGATGGAGATCAGGCTACCTAGCCTTCATGGCTCGCCGCTGCTAAGCCTCCAGAACAGTTCCTCCTGAGCTACCAGATACGCTCCGAGCCAAACGTGAGTTTTCTGAACTTGCTAGCCGATCCCGGAGACAGGCGAGGAGAAAAACGGTCATATTCTCCCAGCGAGGTGTGACGAACAACAATTTTTCTTCTGCCTTTTTTTTCTGTCCATCTTTTTCACCAACCTCCTCACGCCCCGAGATAACTGAGATAGACCACCCCACCGACCAGCTGATCTACGTTCGTGAGTAGACACTGCAATTGTCGCCATGATGTGCAAGATTAGTGCCTAATAATTGTGGGGAAATTACTAGCGTCACACAAAATCCCAATTTTGCTCTCTCCCGTTCTGACTCAACCCATTAAACGGTCACATTAAAATTTTTAGCCCAACAGCACATGATGTCCTATTTCCCTTTTTACGCGTTTTTTCTTCTTTCACCAGCATTAGTGTTATTTCCTACCTTTGTGTTTCCCTATAGATCCCTCGTAGATTTCATTAAATATTCCAATAAAAATAAATAAATAAAAATTCCACTCTTGGTTATGTTTTGAGTTTAAGCAAGCTTCTGTCATCTAGAACTCTTATTTCATAAAATGTAGCAACCTTGAGAATACGAGAGTGATAAAAGGTTTGTTGTCGCTTTCTCCTAAATTTTTATACATGTAAAAGTGACATAGTGTCCCTTTACGAGACAAATTAGGTTGATTTTAACGTTAAACCGTAAATGGCACTAACCCGGAAGTGAATGCAGGCGTTTACCTTCCTTCCTATCTTTATCCAAATTAATAAAATTTTTATCCAAACCAATACACGCTACATAGGTTTGCTAGTTTGACAATGTTAAATAACTACAGGTATGACGATAAAATATTTTTTTATTATTACACATATATTCGGTATATGTGATGGATGATGCAAGCTCTCAGGCTGGCAAGCTGTACTCTGTCCGTCTTCGTTGACCGGACGGAGGCATAAAACTGTCGCAGGGTATCATTCAAAACAAATGGTGAAGTGTTCAGTTCATATTTGACAGTTTTTATGCCAGGAACTGTCTCTGCGTTTTAATCGCCTATTCTGTTGTTTTCTTCACGAACAATTTAATAAACTTGTTGACAGGAACGACTTGAGACATTTGAAGAGTGTATATTATCAGCTGATAACGTATACTGATGAAATTTTCTGAGCCAATCAGAGCAGAGTATTCACCAAGACTATGGTATAATACTGTGTGCTCTCACGTAGCTGCACTTCCTAGCACCTAAAAAAAAAAAAAAAAATTAAAAAAAAAAAAAAAATAGACCTGTTGTTACAGCCTTGGGGACTTGAATATTTTTCCATCCAATAGTTTTAATTATCCATACTTTTCCAGACCTGGAAATTTATTAAATCAAGTTCCATACTTTCTATACTGGGTTAGGAACCCTATTAACAGTAAAAAGGAATTAACAGACTCACTGGCTCCACTTTCAAGTAAAACCATAAACCCAACACCACCGTGGGGAAACATAACCCTCAAACAGTAGAAAAGGAGATGCAGGAGTGCATAGAGGAAGTGAACAAATAGCATACAAAGTCCATTTTGAAATATTTCGTGAACAACAAACTTAAAATGAAACAGTCAAACAGGCACGAATATCACATTTTTCAAATTTCATCCCAGCTAATAAGAACAATCCCAAATTCTTATTCACAACCATGGATCTTTTAACCACCAGCAATTGAAACGAATCTTGCAAGATATCAACAGATGCCCTTTGTGAAGATTTTGGATTCCACTTCAGACATAAGATTGCAGCTATTAGATCCAGTCTTCTATCACAACAAAATGTAGTTTTTAGCAGTCCTGGACAGTCACTTTTACCAGAGGAAACATTGTGGAGTTTTGGCCTGGTTGACGCAAATACACAAGTTTTCTCTCAAGTTCACCCAACAACCTGCCTTTTCGATCGAATTCCCACATCACTTTTAAAAACATTATGAATTATTTGAGGAACAGTTCTTAAACAGTGTTAATTGCTTTCCAGACGGGTGTCTTCCCCACTGCCTTCAAAACGGCAGGCCAGTCTATTACCCGCACTCTTTTGCTACAAAGCCACGCTGTTGTAACACGTGCAGAATGTGGTTAGACATTGTCTTGCTGAAATAAGCAGGCGCGTCGATGAAAAAGACGTTGCTTGGATGGCAGCATATGTTTCTCCAAAACCTGTATGTGCCTTCCAGCATTAATGGTGCCTTCACAGATGTGTAAGTTACCCATACCATTGGCAGAAACACAGCCCCATACCATCACAGATGCTGGCTTTTGAATTTTGCCTCCATAACAGTCCGGATGGTTCTTTTCCTCTTTGGCCCAAAGGACATGACGTCCACAATTTCCAAAAACAATTGGAAATGTGGACTTGTCGGACGACAGAACAATTTTCCACGTTGCATCGGTCCATCTTAGATGAGCTCGGCGAGCCCAGAGAAGCCGGCGACGTTTCTGGGTGTTGTTGATAAATGGCTTTTGCTTTGCATAGTAGAGTTTCAAGTTGCACTTACGGATGTAGCGCCGAACTGTATTTAGTGACATTGGTTTTATGAAGTGTTCCTGAGCCCATGTGGTGATATCCTTTACACATTGATGTCGGTTTTTGATGCGTGCCGCCTGAGGGATCGAAGGTCACGGGCATTCAATGTTGGTTTTCGGCGTTGCCGCTTACATCCAGTGATTTCTCCAGATTCTCTGAACCTTTTGATGATATTATGGATCATAGATGATGAAATCCCTAAATGGCTTGCAATTGTACGTTGAGGAACATTGTCCTTAAACTGTTGGACTATTTTCTCACGCACTTGTTCACAAAGAGGTGAACCTCGCCCCATCTTTGCTTGTGAATGACTGAGCAATTCAGGGAAGCTCCTTTTCTACCCAATCATGGTACCCACCTGTTCCCAATCAGCCTGTTCACCTGTGGGATATTCCAAACAGGTGTTTGATGAGCATTGCTCAACTTTCTCAGTCTTTTTTGCCACTTGTCCCAGCTTTTTAGGAACTTGTTGCAGCCATAAAATTCTAAGTTAATGATTATTTGCTAAAAAAAACAAAATTCATCAGTTTGAACATTACATATCTTGTCTTTGTAGTGTATTCAATTAAATATAAGTTGAACATGATTTGCAAATCATTGTATTCTGTTTTTATTTATGTTTAACACAATGTCCCAACTTCATTGGAATTGGGGTTGTAAACTAAACTGACTTCTGACTCCAATACCACTGGTCTTAACTCTGTCTCCAGCTTTGGGACGGCGACTTCTGACTTGTTTTGGATTTACGGAGGAATCCAGAATTACCACAAACAGATAGATGTGCTGCGTGGCTGCATCTTTAGTCACCATTTTGTTGTTTGGTAGAGTGTAGATTCTGTCCTTACATTGCGAATCACACGCAAGAAACCCCCCACTGGTCAGGAAGTGAATCAATTCAGCAGATTTGCTGACTCGATATTGAATTGCGGGGGGGAAATATTACAATGCATTGATGAATCGATGTTTTTTCTCACCACTATTAGCGGAGTCCGCCTGTTTCTCTCTCAAGACAACACAGAGGTGCTGATGCATGCTTTTATGTCTTGTCTACATTACTGTAATGCCCTGCTCCCTGGTCTTCCGAAAATTCATTTATTGTTTTCGTCACCTTTTACTTTGATGTTTTTAAGAGGAGGCTTAAGACTCACCTTATAAGTTTGTCTTTTAACTGATTTGTTGCATTGTTTTATCACCTTTTCTTTTTAGCTCCAATGTTTTCCTCTAGGGGGCCTCCACACTGGGAGGTGTGTATGGTCCGCCTGTGGGTACGCTGTCCTGGGGTTATCTCAGGCCGGGCGGATGAGCTCCGGGGTCTCTGCAGAATGTGTGGAGTCTCCCGAGGTTGGGGTGGTCTCTGGGGCAGTGCTCCCTGCAGCTGTGGGCTGTGGCGCCTCTTAGTATGGATGCTCCCTTTAACTGGCCTTTCCACACCTAGTTCCTTAGTGCTGATCCATGTCACTAGAGTTACTGTGTTTGTATGCATGTGTGTATTTTTGCGTGGGGGTAGGCAAGGCTGGTCTTTTCTCTATTGCTGTGATTTGTTTTATTTATGCACTTTGTGTATAAAAATAAAGTTTAATTTGATTTGTCATTTGAAAGTAAACACCTCTCCTTCACAAAATTAGATTATCCAAATTCTGGATCTGGATGAAACTTGATCTTAAAATTGTTAAGTGGCAGCAGTGGTTCACTTTGCTGATTTGACATGGGGTAAAGATTGAACCAGCTACCGACTCACCTGCAGGGGGTGCAGTTTGAGACAGATGATGTCTTCGTCAGAGCTGCAAACCTGAGCATACTCCACCAGTGGGTCTTGGATCTTCCTGGCGATGGACACGGCCTGGCGCAGCAAGGAGGGGTAATCTCGAAAGTCCGTCTGCATGGGGCCACGGCAGCGTGTCAAGCGGGAAGCTGGTAAACGACAGAGTCAGTTTGGTTCGGGTGTGTACCTCCGACTTCTTGCTGTTCATGTAGAGCGTGGCCAGCTCGTTATCAACCATCTCCACGCCGACGGCGGGCAACGACGACTCCTGCTCCAGCTCGGCAATTGTTCTCTTGATGTCCTCCATGATCATCTGAGCATCCCTGCACACAAACGCAGGCATCAAATGTTCAACATGACAGTAGAATTCTTATCATGACAATACATCACTGAAGATATTGGTAAAATGTGTGAAAGTAAAAACTTGACTTTCGAGGTGAATTTATTACATGACCAAGTTTGTAACTCAATTTACTCTTATATCAAATCAATTTCCCTCATTGTGGTGCATTTTATTTTATTTAAAAAAAAAACTGTCGAGTTCAGCTGCATGGCCATGCAGAATGGTGGATCTGTATGCCTTTTGTGCTGGATGCTGGAACAGTTTTGAGATACTTATTAAAATATATATATATATATATATATATATATATATATATATATATATATATATATATGTTACTCGGATCATTATTGAAAATGCAGCTAGACAGAAAAGACTTTTAGGGGACAGACAGAGGGACAGAATGGACAATGGGAATAGGGGCGCGAACCACAGCAGAACAATAGTGAGTTTTGATATTTGACCACAAGTAACATTACAAAAGTCAAATCTTCTTATTTGTGGATGGGGACACACACAAGGGAGGACATCCAACTACTTTTTTTTTTTTTATTATTATTTCACATGAGCAAGTGCCGTATTTGACTCACAACACAAAAATAAATAATCCAACAAGCGATAGATCGTAACAAGTATTGTAAGTTGGGCCACTTAAAAGTTAAGGTGATAATGTGGATGTGTTAAAAGTGCAGTCAGAAAGGAGTCCGACCGTCTTACCGGTTTTCTCCGGCAACGGCGATGACGTGAGGCTTCTTGCTGGACAAAAACTTCTTGAGGTTTTCAAGGTCGTTGGCCTTAGGATAACAAAATGAGTGAGTGACGCTCTAACACACATATTTCATCTTGTGACGTCCTCCGCTCGCACCTTCCTCTCTCGTTCATCCTCCCTGAAGGCATTCCTCCTCTTCATGAAGTAAGGCAAGCGCAGGAAGTCCACCACCTCGCCTTCGCCATTGATCAGAGCGCAGAAGACAGGCGTATCTCTGTCAGACAGAAAACATGTCATCTATCAACGTGACTCTGGCAAGTAGTGTGTTCCCTCGCTGTATCGGAGTTCATCATTCACCCCCACACCATACAGCATACTTTTTAAGCGATCCATTTTTTTTTTTTTACAGGTTTGAGCATACAGGAAAGTTCCAATTAAAAGTTGCACGACTTCAGTGTAGTATCACATTGTGCCAAAACAGGCCTGAGCTCTACTGGAAGAAATCCATCATAATGACGATGAAGAAGAGGTAGAGAGGGGACCCAACAAAGCTCCAGCAATTGTCACTGTTCCACAGAACAGATGTAACATATGCCTGTGAGTTTTGTTGTATCATTTGTTTGTATGTGTTGCTGCTTGCTGTGTTTAAGTGGCAGTTGTTTGAAGGTTAACAATTATCGTAACATCTATGCTAATTTCCTTTAGCAGGTCTATGGCATTAAGGTTTTATTTATTTTAAAAGATGAAATAATAAGAGGCGGCACGGTGGACGACTGGTTAGCACATCCGCCTCACAGCTTTACTAAGACTCGGAGGCAGCGCCGGGCAAGTTACGCCACAATTTGTGAATGGATTGTGGCTGCTTGGGCTAACGTGTCTGCTTGCACTGTTGTTCGAGCTTTGGTAAAAGCCGGCATCATTTCTGAGGAGCCGCACGGCAACGATACTGACTCCGACAATGACGAGAGGGAACCCGACGTGTTCGATGGAGAACTTGCCCAGCTGTTAATTTCGGATACAGAAGATGAGGACTTTGATGGATTTGTGGATGAGGATTGATCAAAAAATAACGAGTACATTGTTAAATACTTCAATAAAGTACAACCGAACTCAGTTTTGCTCCCGCTGCCTTTTTAACAACATTGTTTTAGCGTGCATGCATGCTACCATATGTTTTAAGCTGGCATATGTTTTATCATGCCTGCGCCCAATAATACGGTGCGCCTTATGTATGTGTTAAATACAGAAATAGACCCCGTAACTGAAACTGTGCCTTTTAATACGGTGTGCCTTATGGTCGTGAAACTACGGTAAGTCCTGTGCAGTTTTTCAAGGTCGCAGAATGAGTGACAACGTAAAACAAAATGGGAGCATTTTTCCTCTGGAAAAAAGCAGTTGCCAAAACACATTTTCATTAGTTTAAAATGGCTTACTTTAATCATTATGATCCCTCGCCGTGGCCAAGGTCTGTTTAAGCAGGTCTCGGTGCCAAAAAAATGCATACTCCACACTGGCTGGCAACATCTTGTTTACTACCAGCTAGTTAGCTTAACTGCTAGTTAGCGGGAGCTCTTGTCAATCATCTGCCACGATGTGTTGTTGAATGTTTTATAACTAAATCTAATTTATCTTCGCCGATGTTGAATTAGTCTGCTATGAACATTTGTGCAGCTTCTCCTCATGGGATACTTCGTTCCGCAGAGATTCATGTCTCAGCAGAGACGGCTCCATGATACGTTGGGTAATATACATTAGGGCTTACGTCGGGTACTGTACAGCTGCGCATGAGCAGTAAGTCAAACGCGCCACAAATAAACAAGGGCATGGTCGGATGACTTCATTCATTCCAGTTCCTGTCAGAATGAGATACGCGAGTTCATTAGCTTCAATCGAACGTGAAAATTTAAATTCGATATTCTTTTTTTTTTTTATTGGAATTTGTGACTTGATTTGAATAGCGAATACATTCTTCCTAGACCTAGTTGGTACTGTCAGCCTGTACCTGCTGGGTGCATACGCCACTCCGAGCACCCTGATGCCTTTGCCCTGACTCTCGTCCATCAGGTCGTCATCTTCCTCAAGCTGCTGGTCTGGCCTGTAAGGAGACACCTTCAACCAGTTGTACAGTCGACGGCAGCAGGACTGCAGGAAAAGACAATAAAATCAAGTAATTAGGCTTGTCATTAATATCTTTGCCACCACCACTTGATCACCTTGAACAAATAATTTCTGCACTAAATCTGTAAGTACCCGTATGATGCTCTCTTTGGCTTCAGCAATGAGCTTGCTCTTGAGTTCTTTGGCCATCTGAGGGTAAAGGAACTGCTTGAGGGCTCTCTCAATGGCCAAAGTGCGCTGCCTGTTCCACTCCTGCACCTGATGGCTGAACTCGTCTCGGTAGTAGAACTGCTTGATTTCGTCAAAGTACGTCTGGTCACCCGCATACCTGAGATGGGGGCGGAACTCCGCTCGCCAGAGGGTCTCATCTCTTTTGAGGAATCGCCAGGATGTTCTACTTACCCTTTGACTCCAATGAGGTCGATGCAGATGTCGATGGACAGCAGTCCCTCGTCCTCGGCCAAGCACATCTTCAGGAACTGATCTCCGTTGAGCTCCTTCACCGCCTTGTTCTTTAGGTACTTGAAGGAGTAGGCGAAGTGGGCCTCATCCACTTCCTGCATGGGTATAAAAAGAAAACAAGAGTGACAGGTCATGGCCAGCCCTTCCTACAGTGTGTGGATCAGACCTTTTTGCCCTTCTTGGTGGGCTTGATGTTAATCTTGGCCCTCTCCTGGAAGGTCTGGCGCAACACGTGTCTGACCAGAGGCTCGCGGGCGATCTGCATGGCCACCATGTAGCGCGTGCCCTCCAGGACGGCCTCGGGGCTGGGGAACTGGCTGCACACGTAATCCTTAGCCAGCTCCACGGGCTCAGCGGGGAACTGCTCCGTCTCGTGGCGCTGGTAGCTGTCTCGCAGATTCTCGCCGAACTGTTCGGGCGTCAAGCCAAACTTTTTAGCCAGGCCGTCTGCGAAGAGGATGCGAGACTATGAAGCTCGGGCTAAAACCGTCTCAAAGTCAAACAAAAAGCAGACATACCAAGTCCCACACTCTGACATATACTGTACATATCCCTGCGGGATGCCAGCTTGAGGTCTGGACCCTTCTGCTGCTCCTCCTCTTCTTCTACCTCCACCTCCTCCTCCTCGCCTAGAAGAGCAGCTTACTAATTAAGTCTCTTGCAAACTACTCGGACCTCTTTCTAAAAACTCATCACCCACCATCTTCTGTGACTTCCTTGATCTTGCGGAGCCTCTTCTTGCTGGCCTTGGCGGCGTTCTGCATCTTGGGAATGTCTCGGCCATAGTAGAGGAGGAAGTGGTTGTACACGTCACCCAGCTCCTCCAGAGTCTGGACATCCTTCAGCCTGCGTCAGAAACGTAAATATGGGTGTCTACTCAGGCTGCACGACATTGGGGAAAAAAATTACATTGCAATTTTTTAAAAACCTGTGATATATACTGTGATGTGAAATAATACAGGAACGGTGTCAGGAAAGTTAATTTTCCACGCAAACTAGTTCAAAGTTCAGTTCAACATTCCAAAAATGAACTAGTTCAGTTCATAGTTTATAATTCTAAATTTGGAGCTACGTTCACCGATCCCAAGTTATTTTTTTGTTTTTTTCCCAATATGTTGCTGAAGGGCTATTACCCTTAAAATACTGGCATTTCATTTCCCCATTGTTGCCACCTATTCAGTCCACACCAGTAGCCACCTGCAGCTTTCACCATATAGTCTAAAAAACATGGAGTAAATTGCTTCAATGGTATTTTTTTAAAATGAGGAAATAAAACAAAAACAGGACTTTTGGCCTTAATGTGCAAACAAAAACACGCAAAAATGTATGACAGGAACGATGGTGAAAGGACTTTGATAACAATGCATTCCTCGCAGCTCTATATTAAAATAATGTATCTACTCTTATATTACAAAACAAACAAATCCGTATTATCACAGCATGATCTTACAGTGTTTTAAATGAAGCATTCTGATACAACTCTCATGGTCATTTTTATATTATTATCATCATCATTTTAGTTGAGTCACTGTATATTAGAGAACACCAATATCGCAATGTGACTGTTGCCCACATGTAAATTGCGATGACGATGCGCAAACAAAATATCGCGCAGCCCTAGTGTTTACCGTCCACAAATACACTACAATGCAACATGAAGAGAAGTGCAGGTGCCGCGCACACCAATGTTACGGTTAATTATAACCCATCAAACTACACCACACATGCAAACACCAATGGCATGAAAAAGGTGACCAAAAGAAAAAAACATTTAGGGTGGGAATTTTGTTTTAACATAAATTAAACAATCTGGAAGACTCTAAAGAGTACAATAAGGCAAAACAATATATAATAATCTTCATGCTGAAAAATGTATTTACACCGCTCAAGTACATGTTGTTGTACAAATGTAAGATTAAAATTCAATTTGCCTCATTTCTTTGCTTTTTTGTTCTCAAAGTTGAACCAGGCCCATCTCCACCTGCACCTGATGCCTGCTTCAAACTGTGTCACATGAATAGTATCCCCCTCTTTAAGCACTCTCATTTGGTAAAAGAATTGACTAAAATCATTGAGTGTTTCACTTCATTTTTCACTATTATCAACTTCAAAGGCTAATCCCAATTTTTTTTTTTTTTTTATTTACCACAGCATGAACCTCAAAGAATAATTTTTAAATGTGAATGTACAAATTCTGATATTGCTGTGTGTCTGTGTGTATGCACTGTCAAAACTAAAAAAAAAAACACCTACGATTTACTCCACGTTGTTTTCTCAAGTTATAAGTGAGCTGAAATATCCACCTTTGGGCAGACAGTGCCAGACAAATACTACAATACAGGAAGTCCTCGAGTTACGACGCACTCGACCTACGACGTTTCGACTTTACGACACCTGTGCCTCGTCCGCCATTTTGTCCCAGCACCATAGTGTTTCTGCTTAGCTAGTACATAGTGCTTGTCTGTGTTTGTGCGCCGGGAGTATCTTTGCCTTTTTCGCCCTCCTTTTTTCACACTCTCAGCAGTAATGGTAAGTACAGCATCTTATTTTTTTATTTTTATATATTTTAGTTTCTTTATGTTAACCTTTCCCGCTACGGTCACCTGACCGTGGTCGGGGGACGCAGGGGTTAACTCCCTTCTCTCGTTGCACAGCTGAGCTGGGTGGCGGCAACAATAAAGGCACGAAGCGCCGATTTGCTGCTTTAATGGCTTTATTAGCTCCTCTGCACATTCAACGTCAACGGGTCCTCCGCTAATCGCTACTCTTACCCGGTCGCCGTCACTACACTTGCCACTGTACACACTCGCACGCGCGCGCACTCCTTCCTCCTTCGCAGTCCCGTCTCACTCACACATCGACGCACACGCCCACACACACTGAGCTTGCTGTCACAATCACGTGGGACAATAACCCTAACAGAAGTATTTCGCCGTAAATTTCGACTTTAACGGTGAAATCACGGATCAGGCCAGTGTTACCTATTTTTTTGTATTATAACTCTGAATGAGGACACAGGAAACAATTACACACCTGTATTTACTGTTTCTCTCCAGTATGTTAACGAACAAACGCATGTCGCAACAGATTACACTTGGGGGCAGGGGGGAGAGCCACAGCATTATTGAAGGGACAAACTTCAGGTGTACAAATGATGTTTTGCTTAAAATTATGCAATTAAATATAGAAATTCTAATGCATATGTTAAAACATAGGTCTAAAACACCAGATTGATTACAAACAAATTAATAGTTTTAGAAATGTGCTCATGACTCCTACAAGTATAACTAGGCACAAAAAGAAATGATTCATGATTCAAGAAATGAATGCTCTGTCTGGCTGGACTGAGCATAGTTGTTCCAGAGAGGGGAAAGAAATATAAATGTGTGCTGGTTTTCACATTACGTGTACGTTATCCTGTAGTTTTTAACATTGCAATATATATCGCAGGGTTAAGGAAAATCGCAATGTAATTTTTTCCCCCCCAATACTGTGCAGCCCTAACACAGACAAGCACGCACGCACGCACACGGAGACAAACACACACCTCTCCATGTCAGCTGTGTCCAGCGGGCGAATTCCATCAGCCAAAGGTTTGTCGGGGTCGGCAGAGATCTGTTCAAACTGGTAGGACTGCATTTTCTGAAAGAGTCGCGTCAGGTTCTGCTTGCGGGTCTTCAGCTGAGTCCACTAGTGGAAGAAAACGTCCATAAATCAAAAAGGTTGGACACAGACTTTCAGTCTCACAATTAAATTCCATGTTGTCTGAATTTGGATTCACTCGATCTTGAATTTATTTGTTATAGTGAAACTACGATACCTTTTCATCCCACTGCCACACCTTCCAAAGGTCGTTGATGTTCAGTTCTGGTTCCACATATTCTTTTCTGTAGAACGCTATAAAGGGAACCTGGAAAAAAAAAAACAGGAGTTTAAGCTTTTTGTGCGGTACAGCTATGCATTATGCTAACAACCTGAAAGCTCACTAAGAGCAATAAACAAACCACAGTGAGGGCACACATGTTTGCACATTTGCCCAAGTCTATGCCTATGTTTTATGATGCAATATTTAGGTGTGTGTCAGTCAATGTATCGAAACAAACCTCAAACTGTTGATTTCGCATGAAGTTCAGCGCCTCTTTGATTTTGGCGATTGTGCTGGGGCCTTTCCGGCTGAAGTTTGTCGTCGTCCCGCGCTCCAAATAGTCTGTGCTCTCCTGTTTGTAGACAAGCAGATTTCATTGATTGTGCAAGGCTGTCGGTGGCTCGCATTCTTCCTTTTGAGGGAAGAGGCTCACAAACCTGAATGGAGATGGTGAGCGTGGAGAAGCCATGTCTAAAGATCCACTCTGCCTCCTCCTCCAGCTCATCATCCTCGGCCGGTTTGACAGGGATAGATCGGAGCTAAGATACAAGCGAGATCATCCGGGGACGTGTTATTGTGATTGCAAACTATAGCATTCGTTCATTGTTTTGAGGGTTAGGGTCAGTGGAACCACAAGAATATACACCAGAAGTTAGAATCCAGCATCACCATACATATCTTAATCGTCAACAAAGTTAAGCTAGATTCTTTTTACACTAGCTATAGCTGGAATCCACAACTTTTTTTTGTAAAAAACAAAACTAAATTTACATTAAAAGTATTTTCACCCAAGCCACCACTAGCGATGACACAATGCCGATTAGGCTTGTCAGCTCCTCCAACATCTTGCTGTACATTTCAGTATTTCTTATATTTAGTGAATGCCCGTTTCATTTCCTGCGCTGGGTCAGTTGATGAGGCACAGAAAACAGTGTAGCGGAAATGACAGCACGGAAATTAGGCATTTTATGGAGCAATGGGCGGCGTGCAGTTGTAAAAAGCTCACTAAACACTAATTTGCATTTCTGTACCACAAAATAATCACTCTACTTTGAGAGTCGTAACACTGCTGCCACTTCCCCACCTGTCATGACGTGGAGGAACAAAGACTGGGGAGAGTTTCTCTCAGCCGTGACTTCCTTATCTCACTACGGACATCGATCACCAGCGCCATACCAGCAGACATCCCAGCTGAGCTCCGGAGGCATGACACGAAAAGCAGGAATTGGTATCGGTAAAGCGGAAGAGGATGGGGGAGCTGCGCCGGACACCAAATCAGGCTGGAAAACTGTCGCGAACCTCCTCCACTACGCTGCTGCTGTCAAGTATCAAATGACAACTGTGCCTCGCGATCTCACACCGCATATTGAGCGATTAGATATATAGACTCCGTGACTGACCTGCAGAGGCATTTGATGCTGTACATATACAGTATATTGTACTTTATTACACTTTTGAAACCATAAAAAGATAGCTTAGTAGTTGGGAGAAGTAGGTTGCTTCAGAAACAGGACGTGGGAGGGTAATACAGTATTTTTAATAGAGGCTCGCTTATTTGAACAGTAAGTATATGTACCGCTCGTGTACATTTTGGCCACAAGGCTCACTTTTTTCTTTTTATCCGCAGGTACATTCTAAATATATTTAAGTATTATAAAACACAATATATGTCAACTTTATAATGTACTTTATTTGAATGGCGGGGGGTGTGTGTGTGTTGGGGGGCTGTGTTTCACTCAGGTTAAACCCAGAAATCTGTGTGTGTCTCTACATTAACAGAAGGTATTGTAATACTGGAGTTGTTAGAGAACATATATGTACTCTGGATATTCAACTACTTACATTTTCTCTCCAACCATTTTATTTACCACGCCAGTTTCAACAGCTGTATTACATGTATATTCACCCGCGAAGGGTGGGGAGACAGGGATGTAAGCACAGCCTACATCATATCGAAGTGATGGACTGCTCTGCTGTAATGCTGAATTCCAGCATAGGGAGAGACACAACCCACGGATTCTAGCTTTAAATTTTAACATTTGTAGTACAATAATCTTCAAATAGGATAAACATTGCCTATAACGGTTTTATGATGGGCTAGAGTTAGAACAGCTGATGGCCATCATTTTCTAGGGCATAATTGTTTCCATTTATGAACAAATTGGAGGAACATATTTCCACTTTTGACGTTTTGGTCAAACTCCTCCCTGAGTTGTTTAATGACAATGTCAAAAAAGTGAGACGGTTCTAGTCTACGGAGACAGCACGAGAAAAGTGAAAAGCAGGATCCACCTGGAACCTCTCGGGCATGTCGGTGGAGCGGATCTCGTTGTCTTGGTCGGTCATGTGACTGCTCTCCAGCTCGCTGGGCTCGTAGAGCTCAAAGATGCTCTTGCGGCCCTGCCTCCTCTTGGTCTGCTTCTTGGGCCGGTCCCAGCCCTCCTCGTCCTGGTCCTCCTCCTCCTCCTCACCCTGGTCATAGGCGTCAACGTCGAATTCAGCGAAGTCGAAGTCGCCGCCGAATATCTCCTGCGCCTCCTGCAGGGCTCTGTGGGAACGCAAGGCACACCGATTGAACTAGATTATGTTCACGCATTTGAAAAGCTCAAAACTGGGCTTGTTCATGCTTTCACAGATTCAAAGCAAATGTGTCTTGTAACACACACATGCAAAAGATAGACAACTTTATTTATATATTACTTGACACTAGACTGACAACTTTATTTATATAGTACTTGACACAAGGACAGAACACTCACGCATCTGTGTATCCAGAGAATTTCTTTCCCCTTTTTTTAGTGATGGGTTGGCCATCATCATCCACGATAAAGTCGCCAATATCTGTAATATCAATACCAATATTGTAAAAAAAAAAAAAAAAAAAAAAAAAATTACAGCTGCCAACAACAATTATTTGAATAAAATTTAAGCCATTAGGTCTTTTAACATTTCAACTTTACATTTTATTTATTGAAAGTGTGGCACGCGGCATGGTGGACGACTGGTTAGCACATCTGCCTCTCAGTTATGAGTACCCAGGTTCAAATCCGCCCTTGCCTGTGTGGCGTTTGTATTTTCTCCAGGTATTCTGTTTTCCCTCCATATCCCAAAAACATACTAAGGCTAATTCAAGACTAAATT